>NC_051184.2:49811889-50014357 GCF_013339695.2 Rhipicephalus sanguineus
TATATATATATATATATATATATATATATATATATATATATATATATATATATATATATATATATATATATATATATATGTATGAACGAATAACACTGACCCCGTAGTAAAACGGATGCGAGGAAACATGACATACGTGGGAAACCCTTTCATAATCACAAACGTTTCGGCTGGTGGGCCAGCCTTCGTCAATATATATATATATATTTATATATATATATATATATATATATACATACATATATATATATATATGTGTGTGGTGTGTGTGTGGTGTGTTTTTTGAGTGTATACGTGTGGTCATTTGTTTACCAGTTCCTTCTCTTTCAGATAACAGAAGCCTACTACTTCCACAGCTAACGTCAACGACCTTCAACACCCGCCACGGTTCACAAAGCGCCAAAGCAAACACTTCGGCCAGACTGTTTGAGAGCTCCGTTAACTCTATTTATGCAAGCTCTCTCGCACATTGCGTTTCCACTTGTCGGTAGAAATCGGTATGGTATAAATTCATTCTTTTTTAACAATGTTTTGGAAGCACCGATATGTGTTTTAGCATTCTGCAGAGCATCGACAAAATGTTTACGTCGTTAGGCTAACGTTCGACAGCTAGTTATATCACGGACACCCCCTAAGCTGCCAGAAAGACATACTTTCCAGTTACCAACAACGATTTCGAAATTCATGTATTCTCGTCTGTGTTTTGTTTCTATAAAGATTACCTTTAAGAAATACCATACTCGCAGAGTAATTTTCGCAAATGATCCAGTGTAGAGCCCAAAGTTCTGAAAGCTTTCTAAAAACCTAATCTTAAACCTTCTCTGATCATGTCATATTGTAAATGCTATAAGGAAAATGAAATTTTTGAACTAGCGTAGAAACAGTTCCATAAGATCTACGAAGCAAATATAAGGATTCATCATCATTGTCATCACTATCAGCACGTCCATTGCAGGACAAAGGCCTCTCTGAATGACCTCCAATTTACCCTTATCTTGTGTCAGATGATGACAATTTAGCCACTTACGCGTATTAAATAATTGAACAACTTTCCCACGCAGGGACCTCTCAGTGAAATTGTTCCTGCTTCGTATAACTGCTGTGCGTCACTGCGTGCCTTGTCATGACTGCTTGGCTTGTATTTCGAATTATCCATACCATTATATGCGCTACTATTACATTTTAAATCGATAACCACTCTAGTACTCCCCGGGAGCTAGAATAGCACTCAGGGATTGCCTTGCCTCTGTTCGGACGTCTTCACTCCATAGTCCGAGTTCATAGTCGAGGCAGTTGTGACGTTGGTGCGAGCGCAGAGTTCCTGCAGAAAGGTCACGCATGCAAGAAAAGAGAAACATAATTGAGAATCACAACGAATGCACGACCGGTAAAGTATCGCGACTTCAAGCCTTAGCAATAGCCTCACCTGTATTTTATCGCTACAAAAATAGCCAGCAAGATCGCTGATAACAAATTGCTCAAGTTTCCCTGCTCCCGATGCGCGGACATGTTATGAAAAAGGAACTTTTTTGTGAAGTTGTTCGTATGCCTCGAGTACTACACCCATAAGCTTGGCTCGTTGATCCGTTGATACTATGAGGCGCACGTTTTAGCCGCAGGTGTACGTCTAGCACGAGCCATTACGTACCTATACCAAGCGGCACTTTAGATTTAAAAAGAAACACGATTCCACCAGTTAAGAATAATTCTTGTTGTATATAGCTGCCGATATGTTTTAACAATATGAGCCACTTGTGGAATAAATCTGGCAAATTAATCCGTTACCTACACACTAAACATTTTTACACCCTTAAGGGTGTAAGAAGGGTGTTAATGACATTAACACCCTTTTTTCCATTGCACAACACCCTTTTTTCTTTATATACACCCTAAGAGAAGGGTGTGCGCGGAAAAAGGGTGTTATTGTCTTTCATAAGGGTGTTAAAGGAAGAAGTGAAGGGTGCACATTGAAACAGTAAGCTGCATCCATGCACGCATATTAAAATCGCGTGCATTGCGCAATGCGTCTGTTGTTGTACTGCCTTTTATAACGTTACGATGTCAGTGACATTACGGAAACAATAAATGGTGAGCCATTGGCACAATGTTAATTCTCGTGATATTTTATTTTCACATACGGTCCCTACGTGGGAGCGGTCCGCTGCCTGTTGAGACACGCCCTGCAGGACCTCAATCAAGTTTACCATACCATACCATAGACAAATGACGAAGTATCATTGCTTCACAAAATAATACAAGACTCGCGAAAATGTACAAGAAAATCAGAAAACACTTTTTTTGCACAGGCTCGAGGTGTGCCCTACCGTTTCATATTTTCCACTATACATATCAACGGCATGAACATTTATACGAGGGCACGTATACAAATGTAGAAGCAATTTAGAACAACAGTTGAATTCATTACAAAAACTTTCTGGGTATAAAGCTGTAAGTGAGACAGAGGACTTCCCGCCTGCATGAACACTTAACAAGTTTTGGTATGAACACTTTTAATTGTTCACTTAGCCAATAAGACAGACAAAAAAGAATTACTTTGAACAGGCCAAGATATAGGCTAATATAGTACAATTGTACATGTGGAATGTATACAACATAGAGCACGCAATTCTGACATACGTAATTATGCATACATTACACACTGATGCATAAAGTTTCACGACCCACTTGTTTACGTGCGTGCAGTGGAAAATGTATCTGTGGTATGAATTTTTCGTCCACAAACATTAGAGTAAGCCGAGGCCTCACTGAGGTTCATTAAACAAGATGGATACAATGACACTTGCCTTGTGGTACTAATTAGGGCAGCTTATGTAAACATTACGGAAGCTAACACTTCAACACCCGAATTCGTACCACCCATCCATGCAAAGGGAAACCTGCAGGGAAATCATTATCGGTTCCCGTATACCAAGCCAAAAACTTGCTGCACAATTTCTCCACGTTAATGATTTCCGCACAGAAGCACTTGGAAAAGGTAAGCAAAGACTCGGAAGGAAATTAATGTCACCTTAAGGGGACACACATGAGTAACAATAATGTTAGCACCTCGCTACCGAACGAGGAAAATGAGAACATAGGCGTGCTCAGATTTCTCCATCAGGGGGGAGGGGCAAGACTCACTGCAGCACCCCCCCCCCTTTGCACTTTGTCGAGTCGGAAAGGAACAAAACAAGCTCAACCATGGATGAACCATGGACGCAAAAATGAAAATGAAGCGATGGCGTGCTTCTCCCGACGGCCACCGGGGGTAAAAAGTTGGAGGTAAATTGCGCTTCGTATTCACCATCGAAGGTCCTCGGTTGACATTATTGTCGAAGAGCATGCGCAGCCATAACCCTGCGCATTAAAGATGACTCGATAGGTTCAACAGAGTAAATGTATGGGGCAGAATTGGCGCCCCCTTACAGATTACTTGAGAAAGCGGCCGCCCCCCTTCCCCCTCCCTGCGCTCACCTTTGCATGAGAGAGTTCCTAGGACACACGAACTCCATGCATGTATACATGTCGCCTCACATGCTGCGCCGATTTAGCGCAGCGCATGCATGACCGCGCATGCTCGTAAAACTTACGGCATGATAATAAGTGCAAGTCATATGCTGTAAACCCGATGATGGCTGGATGCACGGCACGGCGCACGCACTGCCAACTCCCATCCCACTGCTCAAGGGTGAGAAAAGACGAAGACTACGGCAACTGCGGGAGGGAGCGAGAACTACGCACGCTATGACATCGTATTTGAAGTGTAAGGTACCATGGTAAGGTACACACACAGAGCGCCACTTTCAACAATGTTTACTTCGAAAACAGCACAGTTTTTATGCCCATCACGCGCTGTCACAAGCGTGTGCGTACTGTCCGTCGTCGTTACCGCGCCTTACACTTCAAATATGCTAAACCGACGCGCCCAGTCTGCCATTCTTACAAACTACGCCATCGCCTCCGAGATAGCGCACCTTCCATCTCGGAAGCCATTAGGAAGCCAAGGCTCCTAGCGCTCCTGGCGATGAAAAACAGTCGGCAGTCACGTGATAGCGCGCAGAATCACGTGGGGTGCTCTTAGCCTGGAAGCCAGAGGAAGCCGCGCCGGCCGCGCTGTGCTTCGTTCTCGCTTGGCTGTGGTTGTGCGTCGTCGTGCGGTATAGTTAGGTTTTTTGTTTCGCGTACGGCGATGTGTTAACTTATATGTTGTGCAGCTGTGATTGATATGCGCGTGGTGTGATCTAAGATGTCGCCCCTACGTTGTGCGTTAGCCATGCGTCTTCTCAGGGAAAGTAGGGAAAGTGGCTTTACGCTGTCGAAAATGGATACGTCTAGATTCAGCCGTGCCATTGTGACGCCATTGTTGACAGTATGGGATCTTATCATCACGAATGTTCCAGGCGAGTACCTGCTTTCTCTTTTATGTTGTTGTGCTTAGCGTTTGTGTCTTGTTTGAGATGTCATTGTATGTACAGAGCGGTTCACTGCTGAATGGAACAGGGAAGCTTGGCGGCCGCTGCCGCCTGCGACGAATTCGCGCAGGCGCAGCACCCGTTGTTCTGAACTCTTTCGTCCTTTCGTTGTTTGCTGGCGCGCCGGCCGCGCTTCGAATCCGCGCCTTGTTCTCTGCCTTCGTGAAGCGAATCGTTTCAGCGTCGAAAGTGCGCCGTCCGCAGTGTCGGGCAGCGGCTGTTACGCGCTTCATGTTACATTTGGCTGTGGACCGCTGCGCACAGCCATTTTGTCACTATACCTCAAAGCGCGTGTGTAATACTCGGATGTAAGTGAATGTCTGCATGAGCTCGTACAATGCGGCGGGACACCTACCTAGGTTATATAATGCAACAGGGTCGACAGTTTGGCTACTTGGGGACTCAGTACGCCCGCGTTAAGCTGCACACAAACAAAAAAATACGAAAAACTTAAGTAAGCGAAACACTCGCTGCCGCTGCTTGTTCGTGTTTTCTCTGCATTGTGCTGTTTCGGGTGTCGCTTCCCCCCCCCCCCCCCCCCACACACACACACACATCTTTGACACGTGCAGTTTTCCGCGTTTTCCAACCGGTTGATCCTCCCCTTTCGGCCTCTATCGCGCGCGGCGTAACTTATTTTGACGACCCATGTACTCAGCGTTATGGACGGTTTGCAGTCAAAGCAAACGAATTCGTGGAACGAACAATAACGTGCAAAACTGGAATAGAAATCACGTTTGTGTTTAGCACGCATCTCCTAGGCTGCAATTTACAAACAATCGTTGTAATGCCAACCGCAAGCAATTTTTGTTCTTATCTAAACCCCATTTGATGGTCAGAACTGCCATGTCGGCCTTCAGATATAGGTAGTGAAAAGAGGAGGGGGGGGGGGAGAGGGCCTGACGTTGTGTGGGGGGCCACATAATGCTGCCCCGCGGGCTTCAGTTGGCCGACCCCCTCTTGTAGAATATTCTTCGTACCCGCTCCTCTCCTATCAGAGCGCAGGTGCCGCGTTTAAGTAAGGTATCACTAACACGTAATCGTTCTAAGCCTGCTAAGGTTAAAACGGAATTGCGACGAATCGCCCCTGTCGTAGTAGCTGGCCATATGCCTACCGGTTGGCGCATGCCGCGATCACGATTTGTCGCGGAAAAATTAACCGCGTCCCTCAACTCGTGATATGGCCGACGCCACGCAAAAGGTCTTTCGTCCTTTGTAAAAGCGAAAGGCCTTGCGAGGGCTAGCTGTTTTAGTTTCCGCGACGGACGCGCACTTCGCGGTTCATCGCAAGGAACGACAGCCAATGTCGGCCAGGCGCGTTTTGCTGGTCACCTATTTACGCCCGCGCAGCACGCATACAACAGCGCTGTGGCAGATGGCTTCACTTTCTTATGGTTATAGGGCTGTGCCGTACTGGCAATTCATAGGTGGCCGTAACCGCGTTTTTCGTGCTTTCCGGTGTTTATCTGTAACGGCGTTGCCTCATGCATTCGCGCTGAAGTCAGACTTATTGATAGGCCTTTCGCTTTCCCAAAGGACGCAATACATTTTGCGTGGCGTCGGCCATATCACGAGTTGAGGGACGCGGTTAATCTTTCCGCGAGAAATCGTGATAGCGGCATGCGCCAACCGGTAGGCATATGGCCAGCCACTACGACAGGGGCGATTCGTCGCAATTACGTTTTAACCTTAGCAGGCTTAGAACGATTACGTGTTAGTGATACAGTGATTCCACTTGCGCCAAAGTGCGCCAAATTGATTTACTGCGCCACATAATATCGACGAAAATGCGCCAAACTGCGCCAGCCTCGGGTTTGGGGGGCGTCTACACCGGCAATCACGGCCGGCGCGTCAGAACATGTGCAGCTTGATCTCGGGGCTGCCAAAGTCGCAACCATGGACCAAGAATTATTCCGTGAATAAACGCGCTCGCGCGTGCGTCCCGAATAAGCCACGATGCCATGCACGGTCCGACGCATTCTGTTCCAAGTCGGCTCGAAAAAACGCGTCTCCGAGAGGCTTGACGTCACCTCTCGGTACGAAAAAGTGCGACGGTGATTCTCGGCGGACGTCGTCTGTTCTAGAAACCCATAGCTCGTTTCAAGCGTGCACGGCACGTAAGGAAATCAATGTTCAATATACATGTATGCTTAAAATGCTGTCACTTCTGTTTCCGACATCGCGGAATGAAATCTGGGATCGCTAGAGTATATACTGGAACAATATCAATTTTCCTTGCTTCGCGTTTATGGAAGGGCACGCGAACGGTGGAAACCGTTCAACTTTTCCTCATATACTTTATCCATGGCTTTTCGTAATTGCTTTTTCGTATTTTATACCAGATGAGTTTAATCACTCTGCGGTAAATACCCCCTAAAGCCCTGCCCTTTTGAGTATGCTAGGGTTCCATCGAATTTTTTGCGCTTTGGAAAATGTCATCTCATTAATAAAAGATTATCCTGACGGAGCAGCCGCAAATGCAGCTTCAGTGCGGGCCCGTGCTGACGGCCCACAGTAACGGCTACCCCATGTCGCCGCCCCTGCTTTCGGGGGTCAATAGCGACGGGTAAAAAAACATTGCTTAAGGGCGAAGCAATGAGTGCGCGATACCATCAAATTGTGTGGAGGACAGTTGATGTAAGGCCAGGTTGTTAACGTTCAATACGCAATATGCTTTAACCGAAAATTGCCGTCGGCGGCGACAATGATTGATGCAAAAATAATCATGAGGCGTCACTCATGATAACGTCAAAACTTGTGACGTCAATGGCGTCATATATCGATGTCGTGATGACGCCACCGAGTCGCTTTACACTGCTTCCGTAATCGTCCCGTTATGCGCAAAACCAGGTGAGGTGGAAAGCTGCAGAGAAGGAGGGGAGGATCCCCGTCGATCGAGAAGAAAGAGAACCTGGCTTTCGCCTAGGAGTTTTTCTGGGGAATTCTTAGGGACATTGGCTCTTTGGCATTGAGGCACTGTGTACATCACGGCGTGCAAGCCATCCACATATATTAGAGTGTTATTTCATAAAGTGCAATTTTATTGTCTGGTACTGTTTATTTGCGTGTCGATTCGCCGAAGAGGTATTCGAAATCAACTCTGAGCCCTTGTTTTTTCATTCGCGAGTGAAGTATGGAGTTCTCCGGATGATTTTTTCTGAGATTTGCAATGAATCAAATATTTCTAGCTATAAGAGCCCCATAGTAATATTCCGGTGCTTGAATGTTATTGCAATATGCTTCTGATCACTCCAGTAAAATTCGCTGCTCCAGAGTGCTCCCAACAAAATGTCTGCTCCAAAGTGCTCCAACATGAAAATTTTGTTAAAGTTAAAGGAAATTTTGTGCTCCAAAAATTGTCCAAATGAAGTTCGAGCATCACTGGTGATATCTACTTGAAAGACATGAATGCGTCTCAAGTTTCATTTGTTAATTTGTCAGTTCCAAAAAGCTTTTCACACTTTTTAGCCCAATTGTAATTATTATACTGTTGCACGTGACGTTAAGGTCTCGCAACATGGCTCCAACATGTGGATGATGACGTAAAGCAGTATAATCACGCGGCGATTAACCTGCTTCAGTTATAACGACGTCGCTGGACGTCAGCACTGTGTTTGAATAACGAAGGAACCAGCATGCGAGGTTGATAACACAAACGTGACCCAGTTCAAGTCCCGTTATGTTGGTGCTCCAACCTCTGTCTCATTGACGTCAGTGCAGCTATATTATCGAAGTACTCGATTCGTATTCGAAATTCAATACATTCACACCTATGTACTAACAATTTTTTTATTAAAGAAAGTAGTTGTTCTGTCTTGTAGAACAGAAGCTGTTGGTTTCATTTGTTGCGTATATGCTTATTACAGTAGAAAAGGTTCATCACTGTGAACAGAAGCAGCTGTAGAAAAGGTTCGCCTTCTTTTTTCAATGCACAGTAGCGCAAAGTAGCGCACATAGCATCAGCTTTGTTCCCTTTGCCGTTTGTTCCCTGCGCAACTAATCATGCATGCCATTACACTGGCACTAAATTTTCTGCAGCGTACAGGACAATAATGAACAATATACTGTAGCAAAAGGGTCTGGGGAAGTAAGTGTGTATTCACGTTGTATTAGTGCTCGAACACACAATGACACAATAAATAGCGGGAACGTGTTTACGATTGTGTTTGCGCTGTAGTACGAGGTGCATATGCAGTACACAGTCACAATGCATATTATTTTTCAATGCAGGGTGACATTCTTGCAATCCCTTGTGCTCCATCTACTGACAGTGGTATTTCAGAGGTGCCATATGCTGCATCATCTAGACAGTGGTGTTCCAGTGGTTCCAAGTGCATCTACTTGTGGTTTTGTGGATTTCC
Organism: Rhipicephalus sanguineus; assembly: GCF_013339695.2. Taxonomy (NCBI): domain Eukaryota; kingdom Metazoa; phylum Arthropoda; class Arachnida; order Ixodida; family Ixodidae; genus Rhipicephalus; species Rhipicephalus sanguineus. Next base: position 49,820,723 of record NC_051184.2, read on the forward strand.
CCTACCTCGAGGTCAAACATGAACATTTTCTGTTAAGGACAATGAAACGACTTGCTGTATGAAAGCGCCCGTTTCAGTTTTGCAATTTTTAGTACAACGGGCGAATTTCGGGATCTGTTTGCTTGAATTATATTTTTAGTGTTGATATAATAAAAGGCCTGTTGTTAGTTTTCGAGCACAGTAAGAACGTTTTAGATTTTTTGACTATTCAAGATATCTTAATAAGGAATTCATTATTTTAATTTAACAAATCATTTTCAAGTTTCAGGCACCCTCATTGGCAGGTTCGATCAGCTTATGTTTGTTGTCAAAGTGAACATAACACGCAAATTTTCTTCTACGTAAAAAAAGGTGTGATCATTACCCATACCTGTTCTTTCCCAATTTTCATACCTTTCTGTATCACAGCATACAATAAATATTTTAGATTTTTTTGAAAATCAAGTGTTATGTTTTGCAGACCAGTTTGATTGGATGTGGAAGCCATATGAAGCATTGCTTTGTATGTACATATGCTCGTACATGATGTTGTATATACATATTTATATGTGTGCACTACTTCTGATTTCATTTCATGATCCTTACTATGCAGCACAAGTGGGTGATGACCGAATTTGAAGCTTCAGATGAACACACGAGGCTTACGCATGGATCACTGCAGATTTCACTAATTCGGGGTGTCTTTCCAACCAAGCCCTCCTTATGCGAACACGACCTTTGCCAAACCAATATGAAGACGCGTTTGTGGAATTTCGGTAGTACACCCCGAATTAATGACATCTGCAGGAACACATGCATGACGCCCTTTGTGACCACCTAAAGCTTCTGTTTCGGCCATTACACATGACGCGAATGAATGGTGTACACCCTTCCAACACCCACACGAAAGGGTGTTAATACGAGCTAACACCCTAACACCCCATAAAATTTTTGCTGAACACCCTTTCTTTAGGGTGTTAAATTAACACCCTAATTGAAGGGTGTAGTCAATAACACCCTAAGGGTGTCCGTCTGGCGACAAACTGATTTACACCCTTAAGGGTGTAAAAATGTTTAGTGTGTATGGCGTTGGGCGAGCGGGGATGACGTTAACCTCCCTCACCCCGGCGTCGGTTCTCGACTATGGCGCCGCGCTCGAGTCTCGCGAGACGTTTCGCGCGGCGGGGGAGTCAGAATCTCTCTGGACAGCAAGGAGTAAGCGCGTCTTTTTTTTCCCGTCCATCGGCTCCTTTGTTCTTGGGGCTCTCTCGGACGGAGTTGGCCAACGGCGCCTTGCGCCCGTGGCAGACGCTTACCTTTTGTTGCCCTTTCCGAACGCTAGGCCGAACAGCGGTGCGGGGTGTTCGCGCTTGGTCATACTACGCCAAAGCCGTACCTATTGAAGCCCCCCCAACGCGAGCGGAGTTTGCCCTCGATCGAGCGATCGGGCCCTGTGGTCGCAGATCGTGAGAGCACGCAGCGTAGCCGCGAGGGACCGTTTCTCTCAGCGGCGCGTCGCCGTGAGCGCTTTTGCCCGCGGAGACGTGCTAGCGGCACCCTTTGTGTTGTACTTTCGCCCGTGGCGTGGTTAAGCATGTTTTGCTTCCCCCGCCGCCTTTGGGAGAGGGCGTTGTACTGCGTTTGTGGTGTTAACGCAGGCAATAAAGTGTTGCGGATCTCGAGAGCAGTACTGTGCACTTGCCGCGCTGCGCTCGCCGCCTTTGTTGCGCTCGAACGCACGTGTGCAGCGGCCCGCTAGTTCACTCGTAGCGACGGCAAACGCGACCCTGTGGCTCGCAAAGTCCGAACCCAAGCTAGTGGCCGTACTCCTGTGAGATACCTGCACACGACACTACTTGTCAAAAGTATACGCTCTTTTTACTTTGTATGTCTCTTTCATTTCCTTTAGAATAGGATAAGATATCGATACAGCTGTACACAGTTCTCCCATATTGCTACACAAATACTAGAATACCATTTCTTCTTTTTTTCTAAATAAAGTACTGTTGAAGTATGTTTTTACACCTCGTACTACATAGGAGGAGGAATAAACTTTATTATCAACCAGCAATTTAAGTGCCTTGGCCTAGGCCTCCCACGTGGGGACGTCGAGGTCTTGCCTCTTCGCCTGATTTTTTTAGTAATCGTGCTGTAGCGTTAAAGGGCTGGCTAACGCGACGCTTCAGTTTGACTAATTTCGTCAAAAAAGTATGATCAGTACAGCGAAAGCGATCTTGGCAGAGATGTAAAAATGTTCAAAAGTTGCTCAGGATAATAAATAGACCCATTTCGTGTTATTTCAAACCTATTTGAAAATACTGGACCGGTTTTACGAACCATTACATTACGTAGCTATAGCTTGCGTGGTAACCTAGCATGGTTGAGAAGCAAACTACTCGCGATGTCACATCGGTAGGTCAATTACCAGCGCACAAACAATTAATGTAGTTAAAGTGCCTGGCTCATGTACCTCTTTACTGATTCCTAGAGGCACACACGTTGAATTCTCCGAATTTGTCACTGAATAGATATCTCAGAATTTCTCGAAAAAAATATCTGATTTCTTGGCTTCTTGAACCTGCCAAAATCTATATGATGTCTTTTTCTTACTATCGCCGGGAAGAGCTGGACCATGAATGTGCCGGCATCATCGGGGACCGTAGACAAGGCGGCACTCGGTATTAATGGCAAGTTTAATGTAGTAGTGACTTCGCAACTGGTGATTTTACGAGAATAATGTCAAAACATCGCTCGAACTGCGGCCTTCTTTTCGAACTATCGCAAAATAAAATGCCAGAAAGCCGATCACATCATAATCCCGAGCTCTGCGCTATGAAAAGAAGAAATTACAACGACGACAGTTGCAATATATCTCCTTAGTAAAAACGACAACACAAGAAATCTATCATAAAGTAATGCCAAAGGCAAATAGGATTGCCTTTGTCAGCAAGAACGCTTTAAACGAGGCAAAAGAACCGCGTTGAAGAGCATCAGTATGTTAACGGTCGGAAATGGAGTTTCAAAATACAAACACGCTAAGCGAATGGCGCGGAAAAGCTACCTATCTCCCGGTAAGGTATTTCCTCTGTGAAAACAGGGTTTGCTTTTTGTTAACCACACTTGCGTTTTTACGTACACTCGCATTTGAATTATTCAGGTATGAGTATATGTTGAATACACATGAACGTTCGGCCTGTCGTTTTGTTCCGGAAATGTAGATACTCTAGAGAGAGGGAGCACAAAGGATTAGCAAAAAACTCGCTTTATGGTTGCACTACCCCTTTCTAGACTAATACAATATAGGCTCTTCTCAGTTGGCGAACCGTAAGTTTATGCATTTCGTACTTGCAATCAAGCCTTTGAAATACAAGCAATGACACCTTCGCGCAACCGGCTCCCATGATATAGACCTGTTCCAATCACTTGGCAAGAGCAGCAACAACACTTAGTCGCAGCTAACGCTTTGTTTTTCTCAAGTACTATAAAGCGTTAACAGACGTCTTGGAAAAAAAATCACCGTATGCGAATGAGATTGTTGTAACGACCTGACCTAACGCCTATTATGAATCACGGGGCAGGAAAATCACCACGTGCGAACCGCGCAAGTACACATACATATAAGCGTCTAATTCTCACGCCCTCCTGGCCGCACGCCGAAACTTCGCGAAAGGCCAGGCAAGTTGCTTATTATTCGGAATTCTCCCACGACGCCATCTGACGTCAACCCTTCTTCCGTAATTGATGACTCCAGGTCGTGACCGTGCGAAGCGAGCAGTGAACATTTGGGTTCCGTAAGGGGCCTTCCGGGAGTGACATTTACGCATAGCGAAAAGCAGGCCAACATCCTGAGGCACCGAATGGGCTGCCTACGTTGCGTGCCGCCCGAAGTAATTCACTTGCCTGGGAGGGTGTTGTAATGTCCTTCGTTATTTACTAGAAGCACGGAAGGAGAACGCCATCGCGATGTTTCGTGTGCTCGGTTATCCTTGGAATGTGCTCGAGTGGGGCGTAGTGCTCGCGAAACAACTAAGGCCTCATTCCGCGGCAGAACTCGGTATTTTTGCGCAGGCATCGCAGTCGCGTCCGAGAGTTCACGAATACGGAGCATGATAACCCGAAAAAGAAAACTCCCAGTGGTTGCACTACGTTTGAAAGGAACACAGCAGCTGAGTCATCTGCTTTCGTTGATGGGTCCGCCCATTAGATTACCGTATTTTAATACCCTGTATCTCAGGTGCGGGAAATAAGAAGTAATGTTCCATGTTTAGGGGCTTTCAAGCATCTGGAGACTTTTTAGGATTTTAGAGAAAAAGATGGTTGATCCCTCTATCATGGGAATCGGTATAACACGGAAGTGAAGCGTGTCGTCACAGAATTAGTTGACTGCTTTAGTGCATTGGTATATCAGAGCTTGTATAATATCTATTATTGTTTGGCAGATGTAGCACTGCCTGATGCGGACGCACTCACGTTGACGCCTAGTGGCACATCTCCGTACAGACGACCCATTATCATGATTTAACTCTTGCTGTAGCTGAAGTTGTTAACATATAAATGGACACCGGACATCCTGAATCGCGCGCAAATATGGCATCAACAAGCACATAATTAACACTGATACTCGGTATGCACTCCTCCAAATCGTCGTGAAACGCTGAGAGAAACGCTACGCGCGTCGTGTCTTCCCTCTGGCCTGGCAGTTAATTCTCACAGGGCGAGCAGGGCACGCAGTGCGAAAGCCAGGCGAGCGTCGGAGAGCTATTTTTCGACATGAGTAGGTGCTATGAGCGAGGCTTGGGCTAAAGCCGCCACCTCGCGGTTTGTTAAACGAAATTACACTTCTATTGGAAAACACGCCGAATGGGACGGTCGCCGCAACGGCGCGTTTTTTTTTTTTGTTAATGCGAAGCATTTCTTAGCGAACCTTTGGCATTTTGAGCGTTTCTATCTACGTAGCTATCTATCTATCTAGCCGCCAACGTCTGGGTGCTCTCATGATCGCCTCCTGAACTTGGTGTAGACCAAAATTTGCATGGGAGGGTAAGGGTATTTGACGAATATGACTGTCGGGTCATGACATGAATAACGTGAAAATGCTGTCGCGTACGTCGTCAAACCCTTTCCTCCAGACACCTGTGGCACATACCCGTTTACCAGGGGCCGCGGTGTACGGGTATGCGCCACAGGTGATTGACAGTTTATATCTTCCGAGGAACGGCGTGAACAGACATTGGTAGCTTAAATGCGGGAGCGTTAAGAAAGACAGACATCGGCAGCGTTGACCCGAAGAATTTAAAGAATGAAAATTAGGATCCCAGCAGGAATCGAACCCAAGCATTCTGCGTGGTAATCAGGTATTCTACCACAGAGCCACGCCAAGTCTATAAACTAGTTTGGGAAAACAGCCTAGGCAGGCGTAATGGCGGTGCAAAGTCACCTGTGGTTGTGGTGCTGGCTATCTAATTTTGTAAAAAAGCAATAAACACTACATGATACTCCTACGATGTGTACTCCTACGATACAGGCGTCATGTCGGACTAACGTCTGTGGTTCCAGTGATGGCTTCGCTTTTATAGCAGTCTAATAAACATTGCATTTGTATTCTTACGATTCAGCAAGCTATATCGAAGCATTGCTCGACCCCGGATGAATACATCAAAGATAGTTACGTATGATCCTCACATCATCGCACCGTAAAGTGCACTCAGTCAGAATGACGCAGTGTCATCTTCATTTCTTACGAGGCTGGGCGATGGCCTCATGCTGACCGAGGATGACGCCAGATTGATTGACAGCCGCTTTGTATACTAGGCTACGTTGGTCACATACGCCCAGATAGTCTACTAATTCGACAAGCGCCATCCACTGACGTTGGTCTACCTAGCACTATCTAGGCCTACCAGCCTCGACGGCCTATAACTCACGAACGCGAACGGTGACTTCAGGTTCCGACATGTCGCCGGCTCTATCGATAGATAATTTGTCAACGAAATGAGCGAGGCATCCTCGATTTCCAACAGCTGTACTATACCTCATATATCACTACACATGGACCCCTCGTCAATGAGATCACGACCGAATCCAAAAATTTGCAGTGGCTTAGCTCGGCTATGCCAGGATATACGTAGCGTTAGCAAATGTTCAGCTGATTATTCTGAGCTTTCCAGATTTCCGCAGCACGTTTAGCTTTCCGCAGCACGTTTAGCGTTCCTCTGTTCATTCTTCTTACGCTGAAGCGCTAATTGCCAGGCAACTACTTCGGGATCCGATGACATAAGCTTCTCGGCTCTTCTGCGCCGTTGAGCAGCATTTGCGCTCTCCTTCTCCATGGCGTTACCCACCTGCAAACGCCAGTCAGAGGCGCTATCAAGCGGCACCAGCGCACTGTCAGACGGCGACTGCACAGCGATGGCGAATACACCATCTCCCGCTAAAGGGGGCCATGAGTAGATGCGAAGCCGGAGCACTTGCACGATCGCGTTCCGTTGGCGTTCGTTGGGCATGCTACCGAGCGCGCGTCGTGGAACGCGAAGAGCGACGCTACGCGCGTCGTATCTTCCATCTAGCCTGGCCGTTAATTCTCACAGGGCGAGCGGGGAACGCGGTCGACAGGCGGGCGAGAGGGGGGCAGCGTAGAAGAGGAGAAAGAAGGGGAGGGGACGCGCATACGCTCGAGCTCATCGCGGCGTTGCGCAGGAGAGAATTTTGGCATGTCTAGCCCGCGTTTCAGAGGAAGAGTGGAAAGGGGGAGGGGAGAGGGAAAGTGCAGAGGGGAAGGGGAGGGGAGAGGTTGAGTGGAGAGGGGAAATTGGAGAGGGTAGATGACAGGGGGAATGGTGAGGGGGAGGGAAGAGGAGGTGTGTGGAGAGGGTATGCGCATGCGCAGTAAGGGTGGTCACGCCGCGCACCACCACCGGATTGAGCTCCGCCTTAAGATACTTCGCATCTAATAGCTGCGCGAGCCATGGCTACGACGTCACCCCTCTCGAATGTGCAGAGCAGCAGCGGCGAGTCGCGCGCGCATGCGCAGCACGGCTCATGATGACCCCCGCGAAACCTGCTCTTGCTAGGCAAGTGTAGCTAACGCTACAATAACGAGTCATGACCAGCTCCTCATGCTCACTGACCACGGTGATGATGACCTTGTTCAAGAACTCTCAAGAACTTCTTTCACACATGCACACGGGTTCGTGAAACGTGCGTGCGTTCTCCATCATAAGGGACAAGTATAAATATTACATATCAGCTTACATCTTCTGGCGTTGGTAATACCCACGTTGCCATTGGCTGCGTTATCCAAGTGTAAACATCTGGTTATATAACACATATGCCGCTCTTCAACATATATGTGTGCGTATAAAACTTATACATACATTTAGCGTCATTTTGTAGCGTTTTCGCTCAGTAAAAAAAATTCCGCCACAGTCACCTTCCCGCCGCATGCTTCGCATAACATCGACTCCCACGGTACGTGGGATCTGCCGAATTTTTGTTTTCAATAAATGTTGTTTCTCTCTCTAGACTTGGCGTGGCTCTGTGGTAGTAAAGCTGACTGCCACGCAGAATGCTTCGGTTCGATTCCTGCTGGGATTCTTATTTTTATTATTTGCATTCATCGGGTCAACGCTGCCAATGTTGGCTTTTCCTAATTCTGTCGCATTTAAATTACGAATGTCTGTTCTCGCCGCTGCTGGGCAGATATCAACTGTCAATCACCTGTGGCGCATACCCGTACACCGCGGCCCGTGGTAAACGAGTATGTGCCACACGTGTCTGGAGGAAAGGGTTTGACGACGAGCACGGCAGGATTTTCATGTCATTCATGTAATGACCTAACAGTCGTATTCGTCAAATCTTCTTGCCCTCCCATGCCAATTTTGGTCTACACCAAGATAAGGAGGCGATCACGAGAGCACCCAGACGTAGGCGGCTAGATAGATCGATAGATAGATACGTAGCTGGAAACGCTAAAAGTGCCTAATGTTCGCTAAGAAATGCCTCACATTTAAAACACGGCCACGCAAAGGAAACAGACAGGACAAGCGCTGACTTCGAACTGAATTTTCATTGCCATGAAAACGTCATTGTGTCTTTTCGCGTCCCTTCTTTTTCATGTTTTGTAACTGTTCCCGCAGTTACTTATATCACGATTTCATTTAAAGAAAGTCAACGCTTGTCCTGTGTGTTTCCTTCCTGTGGCCATGTTCTTTTTTGCGCAGTTTAACTTCTTTGTCGAGGTGGCTTGTCACTTGTTTCCATATTTCATTGTTGCTTGGATTTTAGCGTATGGGCGTCGTTGTAGCCTGTAGCAAATGAAGTGTCGCGCTGCAAAGCACGAGGGTGAGGGTCCTCTTCCCGGAATGCAGGAAGAAAACAGTTAGGAGGGAGCATTGTGCAATGCGACACCAAGAAAGAAGGAAAGAAAGAAGGCAAGAGACAAAGAAAGAAAGAAGAAAGGAAAGAAAGAAAGAATAAAAGGAAGAAAAAGGAAAGAAATAACGAAAGAGAGAAAGAAAGAAAAAGAAAGAAAGAAAGAAAGAAAGAAAGAAAGAAAGAAAGAAAGAAAGAAAGAAAGAAAGAAAGAAAGAAAGAAAGAAAGGAAGAAAACCACACCATCTCACGCTAAAGGGGACCATGAGGCGATGCGAAGCAGTGTTTCGGCATGTAGAGCCCGCGTTTCAGAGGGGGAAGGGGGAGAGGGAAAGTGGAAAGGGGAATGGGGAGAGGGGAGGGAAAGAGAGGGGGCAGGGGAAGGGAGAAAGGAAAGGGGAGAGGGAAGTGGAGAGTGTTTGCGCATGCGCAGTAAGGGTGGTCACGCCGCACACCACCACCGCCACCACAGGATTGAACTCCGCTATAAGATGCTTCACATCTAAAAAGCAGCGTCAGACGCGCACAGGCCAAGCTTCTCTTGCCTCCATTTTCCGGACAGAGTCAGGAGCTTGTGAATTTTTTGTTGGATTCTATCGCTCAGCAACTCCGAAGTTTAGTTCGACGCATTCAAAACTACACGCCCGATATTCTGCTAGAAGGAGCCTAAGGCAATGTTGCTTGTTTTCCGGGGGCTTTGAAATCCTTGCGTCGCGAGGTAGAAAATACAATGTGCGGTGCACCCATCGTTAGACCACCTACGCACATGTTCTTCAATAGAAGACACGGAAGTACATCGTTACCAGTCCCAAGGAGGCGCACGATATTTTGCCTTTAAAGCACCCCATGTTGGCGAATGCAAATGACAGGCAGGTAGGAAGATGGTGGCTAAGAGTATCAGCTTCGCCGTTTCGTCGCAAAAGCTGCTCTTTTTCGCAAGCATAAGTTTAGAGTGCCTCAGGGCGGGTGGCTCACTAGATCATGTCGTCCGCGGTCGCAGACGTGTTTCGTAATGATGCGGCAACCTCTACCCATGCATGCTTTCTTTTTTTTTAACTTTGTTCATGACTGTACTGAACGAAAGATAAGGTTGAAGTCATTAAGGCGAATACTATAATAATAATAAAAAAATAAATTCACAGGGTCCTTTATGAATTCCCGTAAGACGACTCGAAGGCGAAAGCCACGTTCTTTTTTTTTTACTCAATCTATAGATCCCCCCTCGCCGCCGTCCGAAATATTTCTGCGCCTAATCGGCTTTTGCATCATACGCGAGCGTAATAATCTTTGCTGCTGCGTCGCTTCATGATAGTCGAATAGGTTCCATCACGTCATTTTCGTGAGCATTCTTAGCTGCATCGTCGGCATGCTCGCTACCGATAATGCCGCTGTGGCCTGGTAACCGCTGAAAAGTTACATCATGCCCCTTGTCTGCTAGTTCATGGTACAGTTATCTTATTTCCACAACCAATTGGCCTTGAGGCCCACTACGTTGAGCAGTTCGAAGACATAGCAGAGCTGGTTTCGAATCACTAAAAATGCTTCATTTTAGTGGTGCTCCTCGATCAATCTTGCGGAGTGCCACGAGCTCCGCGGCTGTCGATGTTGTCCTGTGTGACGTTCGAAACTGGATGTTTTCGGATTTTGCTGGAAAGATCACAGCCTGAAAGAATGTTACAGCACTGTCTGCGTGCGTGTGTGTTTCTGCTTCCCTCGCTCCCTATCTCATACCTATCTTCCTTACTTTCCTGCCTCCCCTTATCCCTTCCCCAATGCAGGGTAGGAAACCGGGTATTTGTTTTTTCGGTTAGCCTCCCTGCCTTTCCGCATACCATTTCTCTCTCTCTCTCTCTCTCTATGATTTTGCACGGCCTCCAGGATCGGAGGCATTGCAAGCTTTCTGCACCTCAGCTGGTTTTGCACAGCCTCCGTTATCGGTCCACTTTTGACCAAGCGACAATGTCATGTGATGACGCTACCATGTGACGTCATGTTATGTGAAGTCATGATGACGTCATAAAATTCGGAGATCAGTGACGTAATGGCGTCACAGATCACGTGACGTCAGGACATGACGTCAAGTGATGACGTCATGCAGTGACGTCATCACGCTATGATGACTTTTTGCATCACTTGTGTTGACGCCGCCGACGTTCAGTTTTCTCGCTTCATGAAGCATCTAAGACTTTCTGCACAATAACTGATGGCGGAGTGTATAAAACAGCGCAAACATAGGCGCGCAAGGAAAGAAACAAACAACGCGAGTGTCACTTCAGCGCTCGTGTCGTTCGTTTCTTGTGTGCCTGTGTTTGCGTTGTTTGATATCCTCCACCATGAGCCACACGCAGCTAGCAAAATTTGAACGAAATGACGCGTACATTGTGCATCTTAGTAAGCGCAACAGAACAAGCACAGAAGAGACACGTAAACAGCACAGCCGCTATAGATCATCTGAAAGTTCACTGACGTAAAACGATTGAAATGTACAAAGGTGCGCAGAACCAACCAAGAGGTGCAGACGGCGCTACTAACGCAGATAGCTGCAATGTCGCTTCAGATAAGCGGTTTCTTTCGCGTGCAAAGCCATTGAAAGTGTACTGACACATTTATCAGCTTCTATACTAATGCAGTGTGCCTCATGGAGCTCGTAAGCTCGCTGAGCAGCAAAGCTGCGCAAGATTCGTGTGCCCTTAAAGTCAGGCATGCAAGAACACCTGCGGCAGTGATCCGTCAAATGTCCACCCCACCGCCAATGAAGTGACAGCTGCGTGATGCTCTCTCAACCTTTCATTAATGCAGCGGCCAGTTTTACCGACATAGCACATTCTACAAGTAAGTGGGATCCTGTATACCGCACCTACTTCGCATTCCACGAAATTTGTGGCGTACTTTTTTGTGCAGCGAGCCTTGGTAGCCCCGTTGCCGATGCAGTGCATTGCCGATGTGGGCTAGTAAGCGCACGCGAGCATACACAGCCAACACTATGTCATATCGCAGGTGTTCCAGAATTAGGGCAGCGTTCTGCCTTTCGTTGCTGCAATGAACGTAGCCCCTTCTTTACAGAACCTTAAATAGGTGTTATGCATTGCTTTACGGCCTGCCACCTAGCTCTGGCTGTTCATAAATGGTCTTACACCATTCATCCTTGAGGTACAACGCTTGCAATTCCACTATAGCGAAGCCTCTTGTTTTGCCAGTGGTTTGAGATGCTTGGTAGCTGCTATGGCTTCCGTTGTCTCTGTCCTGAAGCAGTTACCACGCGTGCCGAATGCTGCCAACGTAACACTCGGGTACAGTTAGAGCGTCGTATAAGGAGTTTATGCACAGTGTTAAAGCCCAATATCCCCTTAGGTCAACGCCGCGATTACCGTTACCGCAAGTGGTTTCATGTAAACACCACAATTGACCTCACATTTCCGACGCAAAAAAATGGCCTCGAGTAAAGTGCTGTGCAACAGAAAAAACTGACCATAGGGATGTCGTCATTCAATGGTGTATATTTTTGTCGGTGCTGCATCGCCAAGCATAGAGAAAGATACACCACTTTGCAAGGACGCACTGTGTTAGGACTATGCAACATTATGTAAAAAATAATTGAGAGAATTTGAACTCTTTTTATCAATTCCGCTTTCAAGCCGAGAAACCGAGTGAAGGTAGGGGATTTAGAACGCTCGACGTCGTTTGACATCCAGCCCTTCAGCGCTACAGTCGCCCTCCTCAGGAAGCGGGTCATTCCATTACAGCACTTTCCAGACTACCTGTCACTGATGCAAATAAGGTCCTGCATTTAATTATACGTGAGGAAGTTCACCGTGTGGGACTCTTAAAAAAACTCTTCTTGGCACTTTTAAACCTGGAAGAAGTTCTCGGGAAAGGTTTACCGACAGAGCCTCGTCCCGTATGAACATTCATTTGATATGCGCCGTTGTGGGAGGTGCGTTTCCTAGTTACAAAGTTGCACTGAGCAAAGCACGTATGTTTGCCCGGGAAACCCCGACGGAACAAACATGTCTCGCAAGAGCGGGAAACGAATCTCGGCGAAGCTGGTGGCCCTTCATTCGGACATACGGGCCTCACTGCTCATTCCCCAGCATTCAACGAGATACAAAGGAAACGAAACGCCTTAATGAACGCATTTGTGAGACCCGTGGCCTTTGATTTTCCTCCCCGGACGGTTCCCGTATTTTGAACGACGCACAATGGCATCATATATTAAAGGTCACAGAGTACGCCTTCTCCTGTCACGACTCTCCATGTCGGATTCGGCTCACTTCCACCGGAACTGCACTCTTCCGCTCAAAGAGCATTCTTTAACCGGAACAAGCTGCTGGTAATAGTATTTATTCTGCCCGCTAAGCCTGTATTTTCAGTTGATCCTAAGTTGAACAAAATTTTGAGCGGACAAAAATAGTCTGAGTTGTCATTCAAAGTCTTTCGTATTCATGCGGTCTTCGTTGTCAGAGATTGTGTATGGTAGCATGTACATTCTTATGTAGGCGAGAATGTATTACTTTATATATAAGCATTTTTGATGTTTTCCTCGAATGTGAGTACATGAATTAATTTTGAAAATTGATTCATGCACCTTGTACGACCCCTCACACAATGAGTCTGAGTGGAGCACAACGCTTAGTGATGCCTCATTTCAGCTAACATTAGAATAAAGCTTGCCAATTAACAGCTTACAATAACACTGTGTAAAAGGTCATAAAAATCTCAGTTTCACCGCAAAAGCGAATCAATGAATTCGATAGCATCAAAGTGTAATATTATACGAAGTAAGGCTGGCAGCTAACTCTTTCATATCCGGTCTCGCGTAACTCTACAAAACGGTGGTTTAAAAGAATACGGCCGCTCCAGGGAGAGAAGCAGATTTCGCAAATATCTTGGCGTTGTGAGCACAGCACGTAGAAGGGTACACGAGCCGCCTGCTGATGCCTGTCGAGATAGCGCGCGCGCCAGCGTTCGCGACCACGCTCTTATAATCAAAGTTCACAATTGCTGCTCGAGTGACACATCCCCACTCCCACCGCGTTCCTCCATGCTCCTTCAAGACGGGCGCGTGTTTCCTCTCCGCTTGAGCAGCGATCGGCAACAGGCCTCACACGCGGAGTGATGTTATCGCATGCACCCGCCGTGCGGCGGAGATGGGTCGGCTCGTTTCATAACTGCTTCAGCCGCGTTCGTCGCCCCCGCTCGCAAGCATTTCCCTGTGGGTAGAAGATACGATTCGCAGGTGCATGTTGTCGATTTGGACTTGATATGGAACATGACGGCGACGGAAAAAAATCCGTCTAGAGTGTCCATATAATTGCTATAGCAATATTAAGCAGTAGTTCCTCGGTTTCCGTTCCCAAATTGCAAGAAAAGTCGAGCCAAGATCCCACATGACTGAGGAAACGTCTGAACAACTATGGAGCGTCTATCTCTCTCTCTCTGCCTTTAATCTTCATCGTTAAAGCTCACGTTTATTCCGTACTAGACATGAAATAATAAAGGCCCTTTACCGGTGAGCGGTCTTTCATTGTATTTTCTGTCGTTATGAAAAAGAAAATTTTTCACATAATCATTCACGTGCGATCACTTCCCCGTTTCGTGCATTTCGGGGAATCCTGAAGGTCGTTGCTTCGCAGCTGCAGTTGCTGCAAGTAGAGTTGTTGGCCCAATTTCTGTGCGCCAAGACAAGAGCTTTCCGATGCGTTATATAGACTTGAATGCGGCGCTTTGTCGGAACAAAGGATTCAGGGACATTGACCGAGTCCGTCCTCAGCACAGAAGGCTTTGAAAGCGCGAATGCGTTTTTTTTTTTGCAGAAAACTGGTCTTAGAGGCAGACTTTAAACAGCGTGGTATTCTCCTTTCCTCCTTTTCATTTGCTTGCTCTTCTTTTTTTTTTGTAACATCTCTTTTCTGTCATCTAATATCTCCCTTGCACTTTCCCCCGCACAGGGTAGCCAGCCAGACTAATAGCTGGCTAACCACCCTGTCTTTCCGGTTCTTTCTTCCTTCCCTCCTTCCTTCCTTCTTAAATATAACATGTGTTGAATTTTTCATGGCAATACGCAAAGAACCCAAGGCGGTCGAAATTTCCCGTAGCCCTCGACTACCGCGTCCCTCTGAATGATATCGGGATTTTTGAGCGTAAAACACCAACAGTTATTACTATTATTCCAGTGAAACGCTGGAACGATATGCGCACGGAAGCATTAAGGGTAGGCAGCTGAGACAAGCATCGTCTCGGCACGCATTTTTTCTCACATCTTTAAACGCCAGAAGGCGGATTGACGAACTGAAAAAAGAAAGACGGCAAAAAAAAAAGACAGACGTGGCAAGAAACAAGCGGTCTTCAATGCAGATCCATGAACGCGTTCTTGGCATCGGCTATATTGGGGGCAGTGTACGCACCTGATTTCAAGTGACGAATATTGGCGTAGTGGGAGCTTCCCTAATTCACAAGAATTATGATGATTTATGGCACAGTGGCTACCTTGCAACTGTACTTGCAATAGTCGCCCCAAGAGCGTTCACAACGAGCTCTAGAAAGATTGCTCTCCCAGCTTTCGATGTGACTGTGCTGCGTCTTCGACGCAGGCCTGGAGATTTCTTATTTATTTTTGTTTTTAACACGAAAGTGTTTTATGCCGGGGTCCACCAAGATTTCAGTGACGTATTTCCGTCACGGAAATGACGTCGAAAGAATATACACGATCAGATGGCAAAGAAAAAACATTATTCAACGGGCATCGAACCCATGACCGCTCGGTCCGTAACAACAGATACCGGGCACGCTAACCACTGCGCCACGGTCGCAGACACAAGAGTGTTTACAAAAGCGCCTTTTATATCTACCACTCTCTTGGTCGGCGGGGTGGTGTTGCCCTCTGGGAGCGATAAAGTAAAGTAATTCGTCATTACTGTGGCCTTCGTGATTAGCACATGCAACGCGTTACGCGTCACTCCCATTCGACGCATTTTCAATAGTAGTTCAATTTCGTCAGTGCCTTAACACACCGCGAGGTGGCGACCTTAGCCAAGCGTCGTTAAAGTCAGCGTCGTAAAAGCGTCGGCCTCGCTCATAGCTCTGCGACGCGCGCCTGCCTCAGCTGGCTGTAACACCGTGTTCCTCGCTCGCGCGCTCGCCCTCTAGAAAAATCGCGGCTGGGCTACCGGGGCGGCACGACGCGCTTTGAGTTTCCCTCTAGTCCGGCCGTGGTGTTCAAACACATTTTAACATGCCGTGGGATGGCGACCAAGTTCTGCGTCCAATATGCGACGCTCTTCTGGCTATCACACTTCGTTCTCTGATTACGCTTTCACCGTTAACTACAGCAGCTACTAGATGGGTTTTTTTAATCATTTAGCAGGGACGTTAGTTGTCGGGGTGGAGATGTACCACCAATCATCAAAGTGGGCACAACCACGTTAAACGGTGCTATAGCTGCCAGACATCAATATACATTGTGCAAACTCTCTTATATCAATGTACAGTAAACATTCAGTTACTTCTGTAAGGGTACGCTTTACTTTAGTGTTACTGCGATTCCTATGACGGAGGGATCAACCATGTTTTTTGCAATTATCGCCGCTAACAGTCCCTGTGATGAAGTTAGTGCTAAGAAACCAGCATTCATTTCACGTATGCGCACCATTCTTTCGGTGATTTTTACGCTGAAGGTGTTTACGCTGAAAGTAAGCCTTGCGTTTAATTTTGCATCACTGTTCCGACAATTACCTCGTGCTTCCCTGAGCGATGCAAGTATGAATGCATAAACCACGCTATAAATAACGACAAAATGTAGCACGCACCTTTATCCGTTGCTGCAGCGACGTCGCGCTGTCTTCGACTCTGGACATGTAGTTTTATCCTCTTTTTGCGCACTCAAAACAGCCGTAAGACTCAATCAGCAGCAATCACTTGCCAGAGAAAACAAAACTACTTGTTAGTTTTCTATTTGTCGCTCACGATATTTACGCGTTATTGAGCTTTCAACGCTATCTAAACGGGTACGTGCTGTCGCATTGACCTGCGCAATCTGCTAACCGTTCGTACAGCAGCGCACGTAATGCGTCCATACGTTTCACCGTTCCAAATTCAGCGAAGCCCGCAGGCGGCCGTCTACGGTACGGAAAAAAAAAAAACTGGCTGCGCAGAAGGAAATCCGCACGTACGAACACTATCAAATGATCACGAAGCGCTTTACGGTGTCTGACGTTTCGCCGAATCAAAAGTCATCTTTCAACTAATCGCTGCCACGAAACAGGCGAAAAAAAAAAAGAGCCGTGGGCACAACGCGCACGCGTGGTGGCGCCGCCGTCTGCCGCGCAAAATGCTGCGTCACGGTTGCGCAAGCGATTCGGTATCTACGTCTGCTCGATAAACAGAGCAGACGATGCGGCATTCAAACGTTATCTTCGGCAACGGGGAACGTATAAACAATAGAAGGTTGCACTGTCACACTTACAGGATTAGAGGATGCGCATTTTGTTTCCAATAGCCTGACCGTGTGGACACCAACGCCGACAGCACTGTTTCGAGCGTCTGGTGCCGGGGGAAACAGACGAAATAGAGAATGATGAGCAAGAGCCTGCACCATCTTAAGCTTTCCGGTCTGTCTCCCATTTACCGCATCCTTGGTAAGAGACCGCTCAGTACTAAATGCAAGGAAATTTCCTCTTTACATTGTGCCAGTGCTGAGTAGTTAGTCTTAGGTATTTGAAATGCTCAGCTTGGGGACATAAATTTAGGGCGATCGACATTTTGTGAGCTCACATAGAGCTTCTGGCTCCATCTCGCCCACCTCTCCTGTTTCCTTTTAGAGCAAAGCGTTATATCGCTAGAGGAAACCGAAATTTGTCCAGCCTGTGTACGATCAAACCTCCTAGTGCGTAAGTGCACGCACACATTAGGCAAGGCCCACTACTCACCACTGGTCGACTAAAATACTTAGGATGAAGAAGTCGTCTGCGGGCTACGCAGTCTTGGCCAATGCCCCAGAGTGGGTATGTGCCGTAGTCTTGTGGATACAAGCAAACAAGTAAAAAATTATGCACCGCAACAATTGGGCAAATCCCAATACTCGCCACTTGTCCACTAAGGATGAAGAAGGGAACACACAGGCGGCGAACAGAAATTAAGATTTCTGCGCAGACTTGACCAATAGTTGAGAAAGAACTTAATGAATCGCCGGGATTAATCGAGTGATATAGTCGGGGGCCGCACGTTTTAGATTTGCTGGTTAACCATATGTACAGAGTTCCCAGGCGGTGATTTTGTAAGGCTCGTTCACACCGGCGACTAGCAACGGTCGCGCGACTAAGTTAGTCGCAAAGCGACTGGTCGCAAACGGTCGCAAATGGCCGTTTTGGTCGCAAAGCGACTGCTTTGGCTCAGTCGCTCGCTGCTCGATTTTGCTGTCGCGCGACAGCAGTCGCAAACCTCTGAACCAATCAGATGCGCAGGAACAGGACGTCAGCCTATTTCATGGGGCAACGGCAATGTGAGCTGTATACGAGCAGACGTGAATTCTATATGGCCACGCATATAGATCGCACGCAGGTGTGAACATCGGTCGTTTTGAGTATCTTTTTGACCGCCAGACGCAAACGGTCGCGAGTCGCCGGTGTGAACGAGCTTTTACTCCCTGCATGTTTTCACACGAAGCAATGACGTACCGTAACGCAATGCCGCTGGCAGTAGAAATAAGTCGCTTACAAGGTGACGTGCTAGGCGCCCTGTGTGTATTGCGTATTTTGAAGTTTAGTAATTTCAGTGCTCCCCTGCTCCTTTTCATGAAAAACATAGACTTAAGTATAGAGATAACTGTGATTTGATCGAAGACATGCATCTTCGTCTTCGCTGTAAGTTTTTCTACAGTCGCATGTACAAGTTGGTACGAAATTTTATACCGCAGCATATTTGGAACTCGGAGCCTTATGGTACATCATCGCACAGAGCAAACCTTGACGGCAACTCTACTTCATAGTTTGGAGGTAAAGCTGAACTTTACTGATGCTAACCCTCTGTGTTATAATAATTTTTTCTAAACACAATCCTGGTGCGTAGGTGCCATTAGGTCCCAGCCCGTACGTTATAGTCACGGACAAGTTTTCTTGGCAATAAAGGTAAGGCTACTGCGCTGGAGCATCTGTAGATATAATCCTACGCGAAGTAGTCCGGTTTGGCGCGTGTTTTGTACCACTGTGTAAAGTGACAGCTGCGCGCAATCGGCGTTGCATTTCGACGCAGACGCCGCTTAGCGTTTGAAAACAGTATGGGTAAAAGGCCCGACTTTCTCGCTCGTGCAAAAACGAATACAAATATCTCATTGGTGTGCGTTGCGTCCCGTCTTTTTTTTAACCATTTTTTTAAACTTGACGCAGAAAATGTGGACGCAGTTGTGGGGCTACATTAATTGGCGGTAGGATACGCGCGATTCGGCTCTGCAGCCTTCGCTTCGTTACCAAGAGAAGTTGTCCGCAAGTATAGTAGATAACACCGTTACTTAACTCCGCATAAAGTGTCCGGGTCGACTGATTCCTTTCCAGCGAAAAATGATGTGACCAGGCGTTATCCCTGACCGAGTACTAAATGAAGATAAACTGCGGAGCTGACTGACAGCTGAGTCATCCAAGCTCAAAGCAGTGGCAAGCACGTGCCCTGCTCACGTCGATCCTTTCTTCTCGCTCTCACAACACACACCACCATCAATATGGCCGCGCAAAACGTACGCAGTAAGCAGGCAGATTGGCTGTTTGTCAATAGGAAGTGCCGAGATACCATCGCCAAGAGATTGTCTGTAATTCCCGCCGGTATTAGATACTGGCAGATGTAACATCTGCCAAGGAGGGCAAAAATTGGGGGGCCCTTAAGCTTCGCCTTTAAGGGTTGAACGCAGTAGCGAAATCCGGCCCCTAGTGCGCACTTCAACCACTAAGTGCTTACTAATTAATGTGTATTGTTGCACACACACGCGCGCGCGCGCGAATGGTACAGGTTTTTGATCTAAAGCAAGAGTCGCATGGCCTCCAAGATACACGCCGCGCGCTCGCCGTCTCGGAGGCCATGAAGAGTCTCACAATGTCTCACAGATGGCAGCACATTATCTAGCGTTTGCTGTTTGCTTGTTGATATGTTTTCCGCTAGATGGACATAGTTGTCCATTTTTAGCGCTGTTTGAAAGTTCGTGTGTGTTTTTAGCGGCGATGGCTGTACTATCCCGGCCTTTTTCGACATAGTTTGATGACCTCCCAAATGCGCCTACAAATCGCCAAATGGGCTCGTTTTCGTCGTGACACCTGTCGAACAAAATACGTTAAGGAGACTCCTTCCACTACATGGCATTTATATAGTGTTTTTTTTTTCGAAGCAACTGCAAGTAACATCGTGGCTTTGTGGTAGGACACCTGCTTGCCACGCGGACGGCCCGGGTTCGATCCTCAATGGGACCGAAACTTTTATTCTTTATTTTATTTGCTGCTTTCTCGATTTTTCGCTCACGGTCGATTTTTCGCTCACAACCAACGGTGCCGACGCCGACGGCGGAATTTCTGCGACACGAGCTCTCTAACGCTATCGCGTTAATATGGGAGTGTGAGTCGAAGTCTCATCTAGTGAATGTGTATTACATAATAGAGCAGGTAGCGCAAAAATACGAAGACACAAGCCAGGAACATATACATGGGACGAGCGCTAGCCTTGAGTAGCGCTCGTCTAGGTTATATGTTCCTGGCTTGTGTCTTCGTATTTTTTGCTCTATCTGCTCTATTATGCATTCTCACAAACTCCCCAGATTTCAGTTCTCGTAAGGATGTGCATTAGCTGCCTAAGCACTGACTTGCATTAATGCTTGTTCAAGCTGATACCACTAAATATTTTCAGAGTCAGGGGAGAGAATATTCTGGTGAGCAGGTGCTTGGTTACTTCATGAAATTCTATATTACTTTTTTTAACACATCTTTGATTACAATAGAAAATGTTAAATCAAGCTGGCTTTGTCTACCCGCGTGTAAGTTTCTTCGCGCTACGAGGTAATGTTCATAGCTTTCTACATTAAAATATGGTAAAGATAAGTTGTGAGCTAATACGGCGTTCGATTATATGGTAAGCAATACTAGCAACTGTGCTTTCCTACAGTATCTGACAAAAGAATCGACGAAGATTTTTGAGATTCCAGAGCGTATGCTGCGAATCAATGTATCGCTTACGGTGTTAATAGTTGAGCAAACAACGTAAATTTAGCATAAGTACGCGGAAATTGATTGATGAAGCATTGACATGCTGACGTCCTGGCTAGTAAAGATACTTTGTCGTACAGTTTTGGACAAGTACCGTCGGGTGGACGTCGATTTATGGCGGCACCATGAGTCTATGAAGACTAGTGATGTCCGTTCAATGCAAGTTCTTTGAGCTCAGCGAAACGTTTGCCTTCTGCCTGAGGTCTACCAGAAATTGTCGTGCGTTGACAGCTGTTTTGAATCTTGCCTTCTACATTTAGTACGGTGAAAAAACTCAGCAATAAGCAGGCAGCCCGCAAGGGATGACTCAGAACAAGAACATTTCAGCTTTAGAGACAATCAACTATTACAGATTAGGGAGTGCCCGGTACCCCCGGCGCACTCTCCGCTTCATAGACAGGAGGTGACGTCCTCCCACCTTCTACAAACAAGCATTGGCACGAATCAGGTGACATTTCGTAAATATTACTCGGATTTAGATGCAAATAAATGCAAATTTTGCCAGAAAATGGCGGGCCCCAATCACATAATCTGCGCTTGCTCTCGAGCACCCATACAGAAAAAAGCATATAGAGAGCAGTGGGAGAACGCGCTGCTCAGCTAGGATCCAGATGACCGAGTCCAAGCAGTTCGGCAAGCCGAGGCTGCCGCCATGACCCTAGAGCTCCACCCCTGGGCGATGGCGCAAGGTTTGAGCGGATCTCAACCACGTACCTCTTTCTACGTCACCTCTGAGATCCGCTTCGGCAGTGCGACGAAACAGTTAACCAAGGAACACAGCAGGACACGTGAACGTTGAGGTGCGAGCGCCACTACCAGGCACCTAAGTCAAGAATTTGGGTGACCTCCATTTTCTAAGGCAAAGACCTTAGATGCATCATAAAACGCGACAATTGACCGGCATCTCACGTCGTCGGCGTCAGCAGGAGTGATGCCAAACATCATCATCCCGTGATGACGTCACCATATGACGCCATCATGACGTAACAGATCACCAAACTGTGTTGTCACTGTGACGTCACATGGTGACGTCATCGTAAGACATTCTTGCTTGGTCAAATGTGGAGAGATCTCGCAGGCAGTGCAAAACAACGTGTGGGGCAGAAGTCTTACAATATCTCCGATACTGGAGACATTGCAATACCACGTTACCTACAGAAAGCTTTCGGAGGGTGGCGCGGGAGGTTCAACACACCGACTTAGAAGAAAAAGAAGAAGGCTTTCGCCTTCGAGGCAACTGGGGCTGATGCGGGAGGGTCCCTGTGAGCTTTTTTTTTTGTTCATTGCTACCCAGGCAAAGGAAAGATTAGGTTGGTCCTTTAAAGCTATGCGTACTAAGATACCAAGACGAAGTAGCACATGCTTGCGTCACACTGAGCACCACGCGGCAGGCCCTCCTAAGGACTACGTCAAATCGTTTAGGGTCTCTGAGTGTGGATGCCACATGATTGACACGGCGCCGATGTGCAGAAGAATGGGAACGCTAATGGCGCAGGGGGGTCGACAACATGACAAAAAAGACAGGGCAAAAGATTGGAAAGCACTGAGTGGTAGATAGCTTGCGCTTGCGTTAGATAGATTGTGCTATTTTTACGTTTATTAGATCGGCACTAACCACATCACTAAGATTATTGTTTCACAGTGTTTGCTCTTCTTGCTTTTTCTGTCCAACTGTACCGTTACGGTTTACGCTCTCTTCAATTCGTACTAAAACTGCCAATATGATTGTTGTATTACATGTATTTTGTCTTGTACTGTGCGTTGCCTATCCCTGCCATTTATATTGGGTCGTGGCCCTAGTGAAGCTCGTGTAGAGGTTTTTCCACCCCGGCCCGCAGTATTCGTAATGATAGAATGTCGGAAATGAATACAATTCAACGCACACCCGTGCGTGCGCGCGTGCGTGCGCGCGTGCGTGCGTACGTGTGTGCGTGTGTGCGTGCCTGCGTGCGCGTGCGTTTGTGTGTGTATGTGCGTGCGCGCGTGCGTCTGTGTGTGTGTGTGTGTACGTGCGTGTGTGTGTTGACAACTCACACAAACGAGGTAAACTGACGTGTGTTCGTATTCTCCCACGGGACCATGTATTCTAGGTGTCTAGCTTTGTCTTGCTTTTAACTATACTCACACCTCGTGTACGCCCATTCACCAGGGAAAAAGTGCCAAAAAAAAACTATCCGACGCACAACACTAACAGAGCAAGGACACGGAAAAAGGAACCACGTAACACGAGCGCTGAAAATCCAGGCACATTTCTTGACCTGAAAAGTTAGAGTTGTGAGTTGTAGTGGAGAAGTCAAACAGAGAACCCGGAAGGGGCCAGCTGAGGACGTGTTGTAATGTTGACGTTTCTACGCCAGAATGCGACGCGACTCCCTGATTAGCACGCCAGTCTGTGTGGAACTAACAACCTTCGTTGTACTTTCGTAAGTGTTAGCCCTTTTCCCTTCAGCATTCTCTCAATTACAGTATTCTACAGACTACGTTTACTGGCTCTTAGCTGTTACCGCCTGGTATAACGGGAGGCAGGCAGTACATGGAAGGATAAACACTGAGCACAGACTGTGAATCCTATTTACGCCTTCGATAAGTGGAGCACTGGCGTTGTCTGGCAACTTCCTCCTTGGACTTGCAAATTCTGAGCTGGGAATTGGCACACAAGAGACGAAACGTGTTGTATTAACTCCGGAAGCTGAAACACTTGACGCGTCTCGCAATATGCAATTCTTTAATTCGTTGGCTTAGCCACTATGCTTCCTCATTATCCTCTTAGACTACAGCCTCGACTGCTCTAGCAGGTATAGGAAATAGACATAAGAGATATAAGAGAACGCTGGCTTTGTTGATGTAGTATTTTGTTAACTTCCAACAAGTTGCTATATTGTTCTTGCTTCGAAAAAGAGCAGAATAGGTCTTTGCGGAAGTGCTTGGATTCCGCAATCACAAGTTAACCCTGTGGACATTAACACAGCGCGTACTCGCACAGAATAGAACAGGACTTAGGCTTTTACTGTCGGCGGTCATCTTATGTGACACAACATAGAGCGCTAGCTCAAGTACACGCCACAATTTTCCCCAGGTGTCCCAGAGCTGTCAAAACTTAACGCCGAACACAAGCAATGCACTGGCGACATCAGTAAACAATAATCTTGTAGCCAGCTGACCTATACAAAAGATAAAGTTTGCTTAGTATTTAAGGCGTAATGAGAATCAAAAGACCGAATAGGCTAGAGAGCGTTCACGCAGGATATAATTAGGCATTACGTTCTCAGGAAGAGGAGCGACTTAATATACAGCAGGTACGCTAGAACTACGGTCGCTAAATCGAGAAACACGAGACGGCAGCGGCGCTTTCCCAGTGGTGTATGCGCGTTATACCTTATATATAGCAGGCTCCGTAAGTACTAGGCAAATTAGCAATTGACGGTTAAAAAATGCAGGCTCGTACACGAGTTCCTACTGATACCAAGGTACTGTATAATGTGCACCAGTCACTTAGCCAGGGGGGCGGGGGATTGTAAAATGTGACATGTGTATAACGTGCGCACACATACTGCCACATGTACGAACACACATAATACATGTAGGGTGATTGAATGCCCCCCTCCCCCCACTGAAAAAACTTCTGGCTATGCCTCTGGTGTACGCCCATAAATACTATGTTCTGAGGTCTCATTAAAGAGCGAAATTCCGTTGATTAACTTCGAGCGCGCTGTACAGTGTTCTAGCCGACAGAAAAAAGTGCCACCTACACAAACCAGCAATAGGTTCGATTGGACGCACCTGTATGTGCGTGTAACAGACTAACATCTTTGTAAACGCGTGCATTGTTGCTTTTATGCATACATTGTCAGGCCCGATAAAGTTATTTTACTGATACTTCGTTGTTTCCTATTCCCGGAAGTGATAATTATGAAGTCGTGGGAAGTTCCTTTCCCGAACAGGCGGCACAGCGAAATTGCCTTTCCGTACATTACCGCTCAGCGTTATTGTTCGAGCGAGAAAGCCGGCAGGCTAATAACTATGTGAGGAATTTTTTTAGCGTTATTTTTGCCGCTTCCCGACAAATACGCAGACTTAACTCGGAAAGCAGGTTCCTCGTTTCAGTTGCAAATAAGCACAAAGCAAACCTTTGCGCAATCCTCAGGAGCCTTCGGTGCATCTTAGCGCGCAATATTGCTGAGGGCGAATGCTTCGTTATAATTATCCAACACCACTGCATTCTCCCACGGTTCCATGCAATATGAAGTAGACTACGTTCGTTTTATGCAAAAATGATTCATTCCCTCGAGAAACACGTATGTTCATTTGTTCCCTAAGGCATCCTGCCCAAGCAGGTGCTGGGTAGTGGTTTTACTAATTACGATGATAATGATTTATGATTTGTGTGTGTGAGGTGAGACGATGTAGAAGAGCGCCATGGAAGCGTCTAATTGGTTTTAGGACAAAGAAAGAGAAAAGTAACAGGAGATGTAATTTAGCTCGGTGACGGCGCATGAAAGAATGGAATCCAAACGAACACGGTATCCAGCCGCTTTATGTCAATGACGTACCCAGTGGACGCGCCGTACGCAATGTAAGAGAGGAAGACTCACGCGTCTGGGTCATTCGTGTGATATGCTTTGTCTGTATTTGTCCTCGGATATTTTCCTCTCATCTCATCACATCATTATTCGCTGCATATACTACGGGGCACGCTTCCGCATAAGCTGGTGCAGACATTCGCGGTCCCTCTTGTCGCATGGTTTCGCTCTTCAGTTCCGTTGTGTGAGGAATACCGCGTCACGCAAGTCAGAACATACATCGTCGTCCGTGGTGTTTACGCTGTGGCAACATGCTCCGTAATAACGTGTACGTATTGTTTAGAACCGCATGACACGACCACGACGCACAGCCTCGAAAATGAACACAACCAGCGCGGAATGTTTGCTGAGTCATGGGGTGCCTGTTTACCCTCAAAAACCGAGAAACCTCATATTTGATCTTTAAAGGGCCTAAGCATCATATCCGGAGCTGCGTGTGCTTTGCGGCTATTTAAGGATCGTTTTTTTATGTACTACATAGGTAAAAGTACGATGCCAGAAACACCACAAAGCTCCATCTGATTTTTTAATCTTTTCACCTCCACCAATAATGTTACGGGTAGCTTGTTTAATCAACGATTTACAATGCATAGCGCAGGGTGGACAAGATGGCGCCAGTTCAGGAACAACCAAAAGCGACGTCCTCTTGCTCCTCTTTCATGCAGCCACGCTGCGGCGGCTGTTCGGTATTAATATGTCGCATAGACACAAATAGCCCACTGAGGTCTTACACTTCAGTCATGATGGCTTCATGTCGCAGCTATAGACGACTTTCCACTGCTGATTTGTTCCATCAAAACTAGATGGCGCCACCACACCGTGGCCGTGTCCCGGCCGTGGCCTTTGGCAGCGCTGCTCAGTATGTCTCCATCCGCGTCGCGTCGTCTGCTCGGCGTCCCCATAGCGTCTGCGCGCACGCGAGTAAAAGCGAGCAGACGGTAGCGCCGGAAAAGCCAACATGGCGGCACCTGTGGATGCAGTTTCCTTCCGCCTCGAAGTTTTCACGTCGTTATCCTGCGCTATGGGGCCCGTAAGTTCGAAACCTACACATTTACGTGCTTTATATTTCCGTGCTGAAGCTTCGAGAGCAATGTATACGTCGGTAATTTGCAGAGTTTCAAATAATCATTCTCATATTCTCGAAGACAAGGCTTAGTTGGCGTGGCTAAACAAACACAGGTGATCTCAATAATAAACACGGAACATACCTGATGCTTTGTCCACAGCGGGAGAAGACACAAAGCAATAGCTTATTTCGCCATTTATTTATTGCTGTCGGGATAGTGGGCGAGTAGCAAGCGTGAGTTAGGATCGAAGCAGGCAGTCGCGTCTGCATGGGTGCTGCCATGTTGGCTTGTAACCCCAGCTACTGGTGGCTGTTATTGCAACGATTAAAGGCATACACCATAAACGCGAAGTTGATTAACCGTATCACTTATCGCTATGGCGTACTACGTACCAAACAAACGCAAATGTCTCAACGTTATCAACTATGAGGCTGTTACATGTGAAACTATGTTTTGTCGCGCATCATGTCACTTGCTTACAGCCTGCTGCAACCAGCTTGTGTGGTACGGCCAAGGCCACTTCACTGGCCCAATGCGTTGGCTGGGGCTACTGCCTGGGGGAAGGCCAGTTGCGATCACGTGATAAAACATGGCAGCGCCCGTGCACCGCTGCGAAAAATTGTCTATAGGTGTACAAGGATAGCGGGAACATCCCCACTTCTTTCAAATTAAAGGTCGCTTGTATCTCGGCTGCCTCACCATGATGCATATTAGGGTCATGGCTGCTTCTAACGGAGATCCTTATTGCAAGGACTAAGGTTATCTAATTATGCTGCGATTTTTTAATACGCAATAGTTCGCGTAAACCTTCTTATCAAAAGTCATAAAGTAGATCGTGTGTGAGTAGAACACTCATGGGGCAGCACCACTGGACTTGACGTGCGTCAGCACGCTCGACACCCATGAAGGGGATGACTGTAAAGTTAAATATAGAGTGTGGGAACACAAACCTGTGCTACACTATCAGTTCTTGAGTGTCCCTGTATCAGTGTTGATTAATTCTGCGATTATCGATTTCAACCGCGCTTATTACCACGCAGAGACTGAAGTCTTGTTATTTCTATTTTTTTACGAATAGCTTAGCACTTCGTGTCAAGGTTAGATTTGATATGATAAGCATAGTTTGTTAAAACATTTATTCCGGCATTTTCCTGTTTTTTTTCATTATCGCATCACGTTCTAACACGAGAACTGCTTTCGCCATTGAGATTTCTTGCAATATCAATGTTTAGGAGACAGAAAATAAAATATAACTGGTTCTCAAAATGATAGCAGTATACGTAGTTACGTGGAAGCAACCAGAATTTTCAGCATTGTTCATCTAAATAAATATTTTGTTTTGTAGGAGGCGTTGCAAGCACATGTAGTGAAATACACTGCGGCGCAGTTGCTTATTGAAGTAAATAAATCACGGTGATTGAGTCGTTGTTATTTTTATGATGAACACTTCTTTTTTCGGTGTAGAGAAAACTTTATTTCTTCATTATAATATCATTCATTTAGTCATATTTGTCTCGACATATTGGTGCAAAGCCTTTGAACAACGCAAAGTGTCCAGTTTAGATAAATCCTTATAATTCGCCGGTTGTCCTATTTCTGTAATTGCAGTGCTGGTATGAGCTGCGTTAACCACGTGCTAATTAATACATGTATATATTGTCATCTCGGATAAAATACGATGTGGAAGTCTGGAAGCTGCCTTCGCGCCATCGGCATAGTGGTTTACGTCCTTGCGCCCATAAGTAGCAGGAAGGGGCAGATCAATCAGGAACCAAAACACTGTGAGGGCGGTCAGGGAACTGCGGGCGATAACCCACGGTGGGACAGCAGGCTGCTGTCAGCGCAGACCTCGATGTGTAGGTGGCCGAGAGAGGACGTTGGTCGTACACGGTCGATGGCAACAACCGAGTAAGAGGGAACCGCACGAGAACATGAATTGAGCTAGCATGAACGCGAGACGCGATCTGTCTCCATTTGGAGGCTAGATTGCCATTTCGTGGTATCCACGGTCGACGAAGTACAGAAGGAAGCGAGTGTGAGAATGACGACACAAGAGGAAATTGCCGGGAAAGATGCAAGTGGAACGACGGATGGGAGACACAATGGACGCAACAAGAAAAAAGAAATTCAGGAGCATTTGCCTTGCGGGGAAAATGGGGGCAAGCGAGGTTTGGGGCATGCGTGCCTCACCTAGACTTTCCCTTCTTTCTTTCTTTCTTTCTTTCTTTCTTTCTTTCTTTCTTTCTTTCTTTCTTTCTTTCTTTCTTTCTTTCTTTCTTTCTTTCTTTGTGGTAATAGTATAAAAATTTACTCCTAGGACGTCTGCAAGAATATCCGTAGCCCTGACTCTTTGGGAAATGTCAGTCCTGTTCGGAGGGCGACGCTTTTCGAGGGTCGGTTCTGTACAAATGATATCAAACTTCTCTTCACCACACAACTGGTGTGTGTGCGTGGGGGGGGGGGGGGGGGGGGCGTGCAAAAAAAAAGCGCAGGAAGGCTTGACGTGGTTCATGGCCCCGTTTTAGAGGAAGCGACGAAAGTACAACAAATGAACAATGATTACCACGATATGGTATATAGTATTTCTGCACTAATAACCAGATAATATTAGCATAATAACTATGCGTAAAGTATTAGAGAGAAATGAAACACATGACATACATCACGGGAATTGTACAAACTGCCAGGCACTGACTCACTGTTCATGATTGACCTTTTTTTCAGGAGAAACGTTGTTGGCTTTATATTGCGCATAAAAGATGCGGGAAAATTTACGCACTTTCGCTCGTTAGCCGTCCGCCTCGATTAAGTTATGAATAACGAGGCTATCGTTGCCGACTTTGAACAAGAAAAAGAAGCTGTGGTCAACCAAGATACCCAAACTATGAAGCTTATAGGAAGATTTGACCACAGGAACAGCAGAAGCAAAGTAGTACTGAGGCAATCTCCACTTCGAGTATTCCGTGGCCCACTTTCTCGGCGAATATAAGTACTGGGCCCGCTGAAACATAAATATTAATCGTTTTTTTTAAATAAAACATTGTTTATTTTCTAAGCACAGATGTCACAGTCTCTGAAAAAGATTCCTGGAACGTTATTCATGTTTTTTACCTAAAAACGAGCGACACATTCTTATGGCATGGTAGAGTGAGTTATCTAAAACACGCAAGGTTGCCTGAAGTCACGATATTGGTGCACCTTATTAGAAAGAACACCTGTGCGCTGTTTCAACAAAGATGAACGCATACCAACTCGCTCAAGCTTCCATTCTTATGCATTTTCAGCGCAGCTTAAGAAACTAGGATCCTTAAAATTACGTATGTATGCATTTTCGATTAAAGGAACACGCCACCTAATACTTACCTAGTGATGTTGCACCTCAGATATGCATGATATTTACTTTTTGATCGACAACGTTCACAAGTATGAACAGCCATACCAGTTCAAGACGGCTGGCCCTTGGGCAAGTGGTTCAACTTTGGCCGAGTGGCTGAATCGAGGGACGTGCCGACAAACAGAAAGTCAGACAGACAGACCAAAATTTCTGCGTTTAAGTTCCCCAAGAAAGACTATCGTCTTTAAAAACGAAATAAGAAAAAAATTCCAGGATGGAACGAGGTTCGAACCCGGGCCCTCTGCGTGGGAGCCCAGTATTCAACCTCTGAGCCATGCCGCTGCTTGAAACTGCTTTGCAAAAAGGTCCTATACAGGCTTCATGTCGGGAAGGAACCACATTAGCATATGAAATATAGCGTGGTAGAAGAGTAAAATAAGCACGAAGCGTCGCACACCGCGAATTCTGTAACCAGGCGTCACACAATGCGAATTGCGCAACGAGTAGGTTGTTGAATGCTTCCAACCCATTACAAAGGGTTCTGCCATAATTCTTCATCGTCATCAGGCACAGCATCAACAAAGTGCGCATAACGCCTTATATGGGTTTAGCAGGTACCACGGCTCTCCGTAGAATGACGAAAAATGGCACAGTGCCTGCTGCCCTACATCTCAAAAATTACAATGATTTATAGCGTAGTGGTTTCCTCGCAAGCGCACTTGTATTGGTTGCCAAGGAAGCCCATAAGCGATTGATCCATTTCCTCGGGGTCTCAGTAAAATTGCAATGATTTCTAGCGTAGTGGGTTCTTCGCAAGTGCACTTGTATTGGTTGCCAAGGAAGCCCATAAGCGCATGATCCATTTCCTCGGGGTCTCAGTAAAGTTCTTCGCCCCCCCCCCCATCTCTCTCCCACGTCAACGTATGTTATACAGCATGATGGGAGAGGGAAATAGCGGCCGGACGTCACCCAATGCAAATTACATAACTGGTGGGCCGTTTAAAAATTCTAACCCATTACAAAGGGCTTAGCCATAATTCTTCATCGTCATCAGTCGTCGCGTCAACAAAGTGCACATAATGCCTTAGCGACGTGTAGCTGGTGCCTCGCTTCTCCGCAGAATGACGAATAATGGCTTAGTAGGTGCTTCCCAACATCACAAATATTGTGATTTTTTGGGCTCTAGAAACGGCGCTCTTCTAGCTTTCGCTGTGACTGTGCTGCGGTATCAGCGCAGGCCTGGTGTTTTTTAAAGACGATAGTCTTTCTTGGGGAACTTAAACGCAGAAATTTTGGTCTGCCTGTCTGTCTTTCTGTTTGTCGGCACGTCCCTCGATTCAGCCACTCGGCCAAAGTTGAACCACTTGCCCAAGGGCCAGCCGTCTTGAACTGGTATGGCTGTTCATACTTGTGAACGTTGTCGATCAAAAAGTAAATATCATGCATATCTGAGGTGCAACATCACTAGGTAAGTATTAGGTGGCGTGTTCCTTTAATAGAAAATGCATACATACGTAATTTTAAGGATCCTAGTTTCTTAAGCTGCGCTGAAAATGCATAAGAATGGAAGCTTGAGCGAGTTGGTATGCGTTCATCTTTGTTGAAACAGCGCTCACTAGACGACGACGAAGTAAAAGAAGGCACAGGACAGGCAGCGCCTGTCCTGTGCCTTCTTTTACTTCGTCGTCGTCTAGTGAGCGCTGTTTCAACAAAGCTGAAAATGCGACTGCGCTGAAATTTGCCTTCCTCCGTGCCCTTCGCACGAGCTCATTGTTGTGTTTCGGTTTCGGTTCTGTATTGCACTGTACGAAAGCCATGGGTTGGTGTTGAAAAACTTTAGTTTTGAGAAGGCCAAGAAGGTGAAAAAAAAATATTTAAAAATGAAAAAGCAGCGTTGTGGGCGGCCTTCAGGCTGCCGGTTGTGGGCGCCGCTCTGGCGTTCCTGTTTTACTCAGGCGACGTGTAAATAAAAGAGTGTGTGGAGAGTACTCGTTGAGTGCGGACGTTTCTCTGCTTCAGCGCTTCGCGCCAAACCGCGTTTTCGGGCTGGCTGGCGTCCCCGCCGGTCGCGTTGGTCACCGCCGGTCTTCGCCTGCTGCTGCGCCGGGACTACCAGCACGCAACACAGCACTCATGTTTCCCGACGTATTGCCAGATGGCGTCCATATCTCACACAGCGCCTCTTCTATCGTCTTTACACGACATTTGCAGCCAAGCACGCAGATACGCGGCCAATTTTTCTTTCTTTCTTTCTTTCTTTCTTTCTTTCTTTCTTTCTTTCTTTCTTTCTTTCTTTCTTTCTTTCTTTCTTTCTTTCTTTCTTTCTTTCTGTCTTTCTTTCTCACTGCACAATGCTCCCTCCTAACCTTTTAAATGCGAAGCATTTCTTAGCGAACTTCTGCGACTTTGAGCGTATCTATCTATCTATCTATCTATCTATCTATCTATCTATCTATCTATCTATCTATCTATCTATCTATCTATCTATCTATCTATCTATCTATCTATCTATCTATCTAGCCGCCTACGACTTTGTGCTCTCCTGGTCGCTTGGTCAATCGAATGTGCACCAAAATTGGTATGGCGTAACATGACTGTATGACGAACATAAATGACAAGTCACAACATGAAAATCATGACACGCATGTCATGTACAGCATGATTTACATGCTACGCTCATGGTGCGCTGGCGGCCGTTTCGCTAGTTTGATATACACCAAAATTGGTATCTTGTAACGTGACTGTGTGACGAACATAAATAACACGAGTTAACATGAAAATCATGACACGCATGTCATGCACAGCATGAATTACGTGCCACGCTCATGGTGCGCTGGCGGCCGTTTCGCTAGCTTTATATACACCAAAATTGGTATCTTGCGACATTACCGTGTAACGAACATAAATAACACGAGATAACATGAAAATCATGACGCGCATGTCATGTACAGCATGACTTACGTGGCACGCTCATAGGGCGCTGGCGGCAGTTTCGCTAGCTTGCTCTACCCCGAAATTGGTATTGCGCGACGTGACTGTGTGGCGAACATAAAAACACGAGTTAACATGAAAATCATGACACGCATGTCACGTACAGCATGACTTACGTGCCACGCTCATGGGGCGCTGGCGGCCGTTTCGCTAGCTTGATTTACCCCGAAATTGGTATTGCGCGACGTGACTATGTGACGAACATATTAACACGAGTTAACATGAAAATAATGACACGCATGTCATGTACAGCATGACTTACGTGCCACGCTCATGGGGCGCTGGCGGCGGTTTCGCTAGATTTATATAACCAAAATTGGTATCTTGTGACGTGACTGTGTGACGAACATAAATAACACGAGTTAACATGAAAATCATCACACGCATGTCATGTACAGCATGACTTGCGTGCCACGGTCATGGGGCGCTGGCGGCCGTTTCGCTAGCTTGATTTACCCCGAAATTGGTATTGCGCAACGTGACTACGTGACGAACATAATAACACGAGTTAACATGAAAATAATGACACGCATGTCATGTACAGCATGACTTACGTGCCACGATCATGGTGCGCTGGCGGCCGTTTCGCTAGCTTGATCTACCCGGGAATTGGTTTTGCGCGACGTGACTTTGTGACGAACATAAAAACACGAGTTAACATGAAAATCATGACACGCATGTCATGTACAGCATGACTTGCGTGCCACGCTCATGGGGTGCTGGCGGCCGTTTCTCTAGCTTGATCGACCCCGAACTTGGTATTGCGCGACGTTACTGTGTGACGAACATGAATAATAGGAGCTAACATGAAAACCATGGCACGCATTTTCCTCAATGACATACAAAACGATGTATGCAACTGTTTGCTGGCTGCTTCGCATTACATCGATTCCCACAATGCGTGGGATCTGCCGGCTTTTTTTTTCCCTTTCTCCATGGAGGGAATGGGACCTTCACCCACGTACTTAGCATCGTAATGCTGCCGTTGCTACAGGCAACAGCGACAGCCTTGGGTGAAACAATCAAGCGCAACAGTGAAATGCAACAACGAAGTGTGGCGAAGTGAAATCACAAGTGACCTCGATGAAAGATCAGTTTTACGTATCAGAAACGGCCGATCGCCCACAAGCCCATGATCAAGAAAGCATCAGTCATTCGAAAACGGCGCATGCAAGTACGTATGCGACCAGGGCAGCTTCGAGGGCCTGTGTACACCCGCACTTCTGTACACTTCCCGGAACCGGGTTCTTTCTCGAACCATGCCGCCGTCACCGAAGTCTGTAACTCATATAAGATTCGCTATAAGAGTGCACCGCCAACCCTGTTATGCATACTGCAGTGTTCTTCATAGCCTGTTAACACCCGTATTGTTGAATGATTTGTAAGTTTCCTTCAAACAGAATGTTCGCATAGTAGCGTCTGCTACTACTAGCGTATCGAGTAGTAGCGATTCTTCGCACCATATTAAGTTTCACCGCCGCCGTCCTTACCAAAATACGCATGAAAGAGTTAGATATCTCGTTAATGAAATGAATCCTATTTACGCCTTCGATCGGTGGAGCACTGGCGTTGTCTAGTAACTTCCTGCTTTGACTTGAAAATTCCGAGCTGGAGATGTGCATACAAGTGACGAAACGTATTGTATTAACTCCGGAAGCTAAAACACATGACGCGTCTCGCAATATACAATTCTGTATTTCGTTGGCGTAGCCACTGCGCTTCCTGATTATCCACTTAGACCACAGCCTCGACTCCTCTAGGAGATATAAGATATAGATATAGGAGATAAAAGAGAACGCTGGCTGTGTTGATTTAGTATTTTAATAACCCGCAACAAGATGATAAAATGTTTTTGCTTCGAAAAAGAGCAGAATAGGTCTTTGCGGAAGTGCTTGGATTCCACGATCACAATTTAACGATGTGGAGATTAACACATCGCGCACTCGCAGAGAATAGAATAGGACTATGGTTTTTACTGTAGGCGGCCATATTATGTGACACACCATAGAGCGCTAGATCAAGGACACGCCACAATTTTCCCCAAGTGTCCCAGAGCTAACAAACGTTAACGCCGAACACAAGCAACACACTAGCGACACCAGTGAACAATAATTTTGTAACTGACCTATACAGAACATAAAGCTCGCTTAGTAATTAAGACTCAGCGAGAATCAAAAGACCGAATGAGCGAGAAAGCGTTCATGCAATAAAAAATTGGGGGACGCTTAAGCTTCGCCTTTAAGAGTTGAACGCGATAGCAATATCCTGCCCCTAGTGCGCACTTCGAACACTACGAGTGTTTAACAGAATGCGCGCAATAAGGTGTGTGCCTTTTGTAATGGGTGGCTGTCTTTAAACCATCAAGTCGTTATGATATTGACGTGGTGTGACGCCCAATGGCAATGTACGCTTGTACCACGCAATATTACTGCCATATTACATCTCGTACTGTGACACTTGTATACAGGACGCGTATTTTTGGGAAGCATGAAAGTTACTTTCGGTGCAGCTCCAAGCAGAGGCGTTCCACCTCCGGCTCTCGAGCGCATCGGACGCGGGATGTCTTGCTCCGTTGGAGCGGTGTTGGCGGCCCAGGCGGGTCGCGGTAACAGGATTTCTTCAGCAAAGGGTGAAGATTATCAGGTGATTTTGCCTTCTCTGCCGACAGGACGCATCGTAGCCAACACGGTGTTTATGCATGGTGATCCGAGGGCCAGACCTTTTCGCATCGAAGACTACAGGGACACGCTCGCTAAACTTGGTGCGCTCCCCGACGTTGTTGCGTTGGGGGCTTACCAGATGAACCATGTGTGGGCTGTTACGCTGAAAACTGCCGAGGCAACGAGTAAGCTCCTGGCTGCTAAGGATGTAAAAGTGAAAGACCGCCCATGTCTGCTCATCGACCCCGACAACCAGGGCCTGCGCATCAAGATTCATTGGGTGCTGCACGGCGTCTCTGATGAAGATGTGCGCGTTGCATTTTTGCCTTATGGAAGGGTGACCGAAGTCACGCGGGAAAAATGGCGTGCATATGGCGTCACTGAGAAAGCGTCCACGACGAGGACCGCGTCGCTGAAGCTGAAAAGCGGCATTAAAATTGATGATATTCCGCATCAGCTGAAGATCGCGGGTGAGATGGCCTTGGTTGTCGTGCCGGGCAGGGCGCCTTTGTGTCTACGATGCAAGAATACAGGCCACATACGTCGAGACTGTCAAGTGCCACGTTGCAACCTGTGTCGCCGTTTCGGCCACGATGAGGCGCAGTGCACTAATTCAGTCGCATCATACGCCGCCGTGACAGCGCCTGCTAAAAACGATGACCTCGCAGAACACATGATGGACGAGGCTGACGCAGAGGAAACAGCGCGAGGGACCGGTAACAACGTTTCGACAATGACAAAACTAAGCCCTCCCTCGGATGAAGGTGAGCAGATCGTCAGTAAGGAGACCATGGGCGAAAGTTCTCCCAGTGGCGGCGACGCTTCGCGCGTTCCCACGACCACGGAGGCAGCGGGCAGCGCAAGTTCAGAAGAGAGGATGACAAGTTCCCACGAGACGCTATCTATGGACGTAACGGGGTCTGCGACTCCTAGTGCTGTCGTGAAGAGATCTCGGGAGGACAATTGCGACGCGCATGATGCTTTTGACGACGCCATAGGCGGCGAACCACCGGCGAAGACAGCGACGACGCGAAGGCTTCGTTATCGACCACGGCCGAACATCTCGGTCGAGGCCGAACGGAGTGCGGCGGATGAGACGCCGCCGCATACCTGATGTTCCGCTCAACTGGACGCTGACTGCCTTGTTGTTTTGTAAGGTAAGCGTCTTGCTCCCGGCCTCCCCTTTTTAATCAGCCATGAATTTTAATAAGACGCTTCGTGTAGCTACTATAAACGTTAGAGGGCTAGCTGCAAAAAGAAAACAGAATCAGTTGTACCGATTGGTCAGTGAATATGAACTAGATTTAATAGCGGTTCAAGAAACTAAGGTTGCTGGTAAAGCGGAGGCCGAGAGCATGGTGCGGCCGTTTCTAGCTCGGTATCATGCTTTAGTTAATCATGCAGTTGGCACATCGGCTGGGTGCGTGTTATTTGTACGGCAGGCACTAAATGTTAAACTGCAGGCAGTGACCACCAGTGTGCCAGGACGGATCGTGGTATGTGATTTTGTGTTAGCGTCGCTTGAGTGGCGAGTTATCTGCGTTTACGCTCCCACTAGTGCAGAAGAAAGGCGCGAATTTTTTGATCAAATCAGACAACATTGTGTTAGTGAAAAACGAGTTATACTATTAGGGGACTTTAATTGTGTATTGTCAGCACAAGATAAATCAAGTAAACGGCCCTTCAGAGACGCTAGTACGGCCGTTCTCAGTGAGATATTGGAGTTGAGCAACTTGGTAGACGTTGCTGATTGTCTTGGTGGTGGGCGCACACCCCGTTTCACTCATTTCCAGGGGAGCAGCCACGCCCGCTTGGATAGAGCCTATGTTGGGCCCGAGCTCATACCCCTGTGTCAAGAGTATCGTGTGGAGTGCGTGTCATTTAGCGATCACTGCTTAGTCAGTTTCTTCATTAATGGCCGCAAAGGAAAAAAGTTTGACTGGCACCAATGGAAATTAAATTCTAAATTGTTAAATGACGACATCTTTTCTGCGGATGTCGAAAACAGCTTTGAAAAAATGGAAAGTGATAGACCAAAAAGGTGGGGAGAAAAGTGGGAATTTTTTAAACAAGAAATTAAATTGAAAGCATTGGAGCGTTCGACCGCCATAAATCGAAAGGCAAGAGAAGAAGAATCACTCCTCAAGGCTAACTTGCAAAAATTGTTAATCGAAGAGAATGAAAGACCAGGCATGTTTGCTGATGACATCCGTGTAGTGAAACGAAAGCTGGAGCAGTTTGACATAAGCAGATATCGTGGTGCACTTGTGCGGGGAAGAATGGAACGCATAATGGCTGGTGAAACGCCGACAAAGAGAGCACTGGGCGTAGAAAAGTGGCATGCGCGGCGCAATCAGATTACAGAAATCGAAATTCAGGGTGAAGTCACGGAGGAAGCCGATCAAATCGGGAATGCCTTCTATGAACACTATCGTGGATTGTTCGCAAGTTCTACTGTAGAAATGGCGCGATATGAAAAAGAGTTTTTGCAC
This sequence comes from Rhipicephalus sanguineus, assembly GCF_013339695.2. Taxonomy (NCBI): domain Eukaryota; kingdom Metazoa; phylum Arthropoda; class Arachnida; order Ixodida; family Ixodidae; genus Rhipicephalus; species Rhipicephalus sanguineus. Next base: position 49,858,429 of record NC_051184.2, read on the forward strand.
ATGATGCCGAGAGTTAGCGATGAAACTAAGGCAGTCTTAGAACATCAAATCTCTGTAGAAGAAGTTAAGTACTCAATAGAAAAAATGAATGCTGGGAAATCGCCTGGGCCGGATGGATTAACGGCAGAGTTTTACAAAACATTTAAGCATGCTATTGCTCCAGTTTTAGCGGAAGTGTACAATGAAGCTTTTGGCCTTAACTGCTTGCCACCGTCGTTTTCAGGATCGCACACTATTCTAATTCCAAAATCAGAAGACCCGATGGTCCTCCGTAGAGTGACAGCATACCGCCCCATATGTTTAACAAACTGTGATTATAAAATTTTTATGAGAATTCTAGCGAAACGTCTCCAAACTGTCATTAAAGAATTAGTAGGGCCGCATCAAACATGTGGCATTAAAGGTCGATCAATTTTCACGAATATACATACAGCACGCAGTGTACTAGAGTGCTGCGACGTAATGGAAACCGCGGTGGCAATGCTGCAAATCGATTTAGAAAAGGCCTTTGACAAGGTCCCTCATGAAATACTTCTCTGTCTTCTAGATTATGTCAATGTAGGAAAAGTAATTAGAGACGGAGTGGCTATGGCGTACCGCGATTGCTCAACACAACTGATTGTCAATAAGGTTGCCGGTGCGCCCATCAGTGTGCAGAGATCAGTGCGTCAAGGGTGCCCCTTATCTCCGCTGTTGTTTTGTTTATATATTGAACCATTTTGTCTCAGCGTTATAAACAGTGAATGTATACGTGGATTTAAACTGCATGGGGTCGAAGTGCGGCTTCTCGCCTATGCAGATGACATCGCCATTCTTTGCACTATGAGAGCATTACACATGCGGTAGAAAAGGTCAAGCAATACTGTTCTGCAGCCGGAAGTACAGTGAACTGGGGAAAGTGCATAGGTTTCTGGCATGGTGAATGGTCCGCGAACCCTGAAATTTTTGCTAATATCCCTTTCGTTAACAAACCCGTGAAATATCTCGGGGCGCCCTTACATCACTACAAGGACAGTGACGCATACTGGCAGGAACAGGCTGCTGAGTTGCGCGATCGGACGAACAAATGGAATGGATGGAAATGGTCAATATTTTCTAGAGCAACTGTATGTAACTTATTTTTGGTCAGTAAGATTTGGTATGTGCTTCAGGTTCTTCACTGCTCGAGAATTAACATCCAAAAATTTCACCGTGTTCTTGCAGTGTTCGTGTGGGGGTCAACATGGGAAAGGACAAGTCGGACTAATTTGTTCTTGCGAGTCAGAAATGGGGGGCTGGGATTGACACACCTCTTTTTGCGCCAGGTTGTCAATCGCTTTCTGTTCTTACGCAATGTACGGGACCCTTTTCTGCGCACTGTGTGCCAGCTTCGCCTGTGCAAACGGTTGCCGAACATTGTTGTATCCACGAAGTATTTGCCTGGAAGCTTACATGGATTTTTAAAAGAAGTAGTTTTAGCTAGTGATTTTTTGTCCGCTCGCTTTTCTCTCCATTATCTTTCCACTGTGACACGGAAGAAATTGTACAAAGACCTTTGTGACGTTGTACTACCTGTACCGCTGTATAGAACCATGTACCCTGCGGGTCGATGGAGAAATGTACTAAAAAGGGTCAAAAGAATGATGGTACCTGCAGGAATGAAAACATTCTTCTTTCAACTACATTCAGGTACACTTCCTGTCAAACCTTGGCTGGAGGAAAAAGGCATGTTTGTGCCATGGGGAACCGATTGCTTAATATGCAGAAAAGTAGAAACAATAGACCACATGTTCCTCGACTGCTGGGACGCTGTGTTTTTATGGGACGTACTGCAGCGTACCATCAAAAAAGATTTCCCCTTAGACCCCCCTGGAATTCGATATCTCTCTGTTGAAAGTGATGACGGGACACCTTTTGATCTGATAATGTTGATTGCACTCCACAGCATATGGAAGTGCAGGATGGCCATACGGCACGCTGATGCGGATGCCCGTCCGGCGCGTCAATACTTCAAAGAAAGCGTAACCCGTTTTGTTGAAGAACAAAAACTTCTTGAAGATGTTCCAGATTGGTTAGATCGTGTAGAGCTTCTTTTGCAAATGAAGGAGGTTTAGAGCGTCCTCATTAGTCCCAGTATGGCCTTTCCTTTTTTTTCCTGTCGATCCCTCTCCCTTTTTACGCAACCAGTGTTTGTAATGTAAATAGCGTTTCTTCTTGCTTTTGTTTGTTTCTTGTCAAAAGCAGGCAATAAAGAAAAAAAAAAAAAGAGGCGTGGCTGTGTGGTAGAACACCTGCTTGCCACGCAGATGGCCTGGGTTCGATTCTCACTCGGACCCAACATTTTTATTATTTATTTTATTTGCAGCTTTTTCGATTTTTCGGTCACGGACAAGATGATGATTTTTCGCTCACAACCAACGGTGCCGACGCCGACGGCGGAATTTCTGCGATACGAGCTCTTTAACGCTGTCGCGTTAATAATTAGGCATTATGTTCCTAGGAAGGGGAGCGACTTAATATACAGCAGGTACGCTAGAATTACGGTCGCAAAATCGAGGAACACAAGATGGCAGAGGCGTTGTCCCAGTCGTGTATGCCCGTTATACCTTATATATAGCAGGCTCCGTACGTACTATGCTAATTAGCAATTAAAGGTTAAAAAATGCAGGCTCGTGCACGAGTTGTTACTGATACCAAGGCACTGTATAATGTCCACCAGTGGCTTAGTCGGGGGGGGGGGGGGGGGAGGGAGGGTTCAAACTTGAAATTGTAAACTTACGTACGCACGTACGCACACATACTGCCACACGTACGAACATATATAATACATATAGGGTGGTTGAACCTCCACCCCACCCCCGAGAAAACTTCTGGCTATGCCTCTGGTGTACACCCATGTGAACCCATGTACACCCATGTTCTGAGATCTCACAAAAGAGCAAAATTCAGTTGTTTAACTTCGAGCGGGCTGTGCAATGTTCTAGCCGACAGAAAAAAGTGCCACCTACACAAACCAGAAATAGGTTCGATTGGACGCACCCGTATGTACGTGTAGTAGACTAACATCTTTGTAAACGCGTGCATTGTTGCTTTTATGCGTACATTGTCAGGCTCGATAAATTTCTTTTACTGATACTTCGGTGCTTCCTATTCCAGCGAGTGATAATTATGAAGTCGTGGGAAGTTTCTTTCACGACCAGGCGGCAGAGCGAATTTGCGTTTCCGTACATTACTGCTAAGCGTTATTGTTCGAGCGAGAAAGTCGGCAGGCTAATAACTATGTGAGGAATTTTTTTAGCGTTACGCAGACTTCACTCAGAAAGCAGGTTCCTGGTTTCAGTTGCTAATAAGAACAAAGCAAATCTTTGTGCAAAGCTCAGGAGCCTTCAGTGCATCTTAGCGCGTAATATTGCTGAGGGCGAACGCTTCGTTATAATTATCCAATGCCGCTGCATTCTCCCACGTTTCCATACAATATGAAGTTGATTACGTTCCTTCTGTGCAGAAATTATTCATTCCCTCGAGAAACACGTGTGTTCATTTGTTCCCTAAGGCATCCTGCCCAAGCAGGTGCTGGGTAGTGGTTTTACTAATAACGATGATAATGATTTATGATTTGTGTGTGTGAGGTGAGACGATGTAGAAGAGCGCCATGGCAGCGTCTAATTGGTTTTAGGACAAAGAAAGAGAAAAGTAACAGGAGATGTAATTCAGCTCTGCGACGGCACATAAAAGAATGGAATGCAAACAAACACAGTATACAGCCGCTTTATGTCAATGATGCACCCAGGAGACCAGCCGTGCGCACTGCAAGAGAGGTAGACACACGCGTCTGGGTCATTGGTGTGATATGATTTGTTTGCATTTGTCCTCGGATATTTTTCGTCTCATCACATGATTATTCGCTTCATATACTACGGGGCATGCGTCCGCATAAGCAGGTGCACACATTCGCAGTCCCTCTTGTCGCTCGGTTTCCGCCTCCAGCTCCCTTGTGTGAGGAATACCGCGTCACGCAAGTCAGAACATACATCGTCGTCCGTGGTGTTTACGCTGTGGAACCCTGCTCCGTAATACCGTGCACGTCTTGTTTAAGACCGCATGACACGACCTCGATGCAAAGCCCTGAAGATGAACGCAACGAGCGCGGAATGTTTGCTGAGTCATAGGTTACCCGTTTACTCTAAAAAACCGAGAAGCCTCATGCGCTGTCAGTATCCACGGCAATATTTGACCTTTAAAGGGCCTAAGCATCACATCCGGAGCTGCGTGTGCTTTGCGGCTTTTTAAGGATCGTTTTTCATGTACTACGTAGGTAAAAGTACGATGCCAGAAAAACCACAAAGCTCCATCTGATTTTCAATCTTTTCACCTCCACCAATAATGTTACGGGTAGCTTGTTTATTCTACTGTTTACAATGCACAGCGCAGGGTGGACAAGATGGCGCCAGTCCAGCAACAACCAAAAGCGACGTCGTATTTCTCCTCTTTCATGAAGCCACGCTGCGGCGACTGTTCGGCACCAATATGTCGCATAGACACAAATAGCGCACTGTGGTCTTACACTTCACTCATGGTGGCTTCTTATTGCAGCTATAGACGATTTTCCGCACATGATTTGTTCCATCCAAACTAGATTGCGCCACCGCACCGTGGCCTTGTCCCTGCCGTGGCCTTTGGCAGCGCTGCTCAGTATGTCTCCATCCGTGTCGCGTCGTCTGCTCGGCGTCCCCATAGCGTCTGCGCGCACGCGAGTAAAAGCGAGCAGACGGTAGCTCCGGAAAAGTCAACATGGCGGCACCTGTGGATGCAGTTTCCTTCCACCTCGAAGTTTTCACGTCGTTGTCCTGCGCTATGTGACCCGTAAGTTCGAAACCTACACATATTTGCTTTATATTTCCGTCCTGAAGCTTCGAGAGCAATACGTCGGTAATTTGCAGAGTTTCAAAGATTCATTCTGATATTCTCGGAGACAAGGCCTAGCAGGCGTGGCTAAACAAACACAGGTGATCTCAATAATAAAGACGGAACATACCTGATGCTCTGTCCACAGCGGCAGCTGACACAAATCAATAGCCGGTTTCGTCATTTGTTTATTGCTGCCAGGGCAGTGGGCGAGTAGCAAGCGTGATTTAGGATCGAAGCGGGTGGTCGCGTATGCATGGGTGCTCCAGTGTTGGCTTGTAACCCCAGCTACTGGCGGCTGTTAGTACAGCAAATAAAGGCATACATCATAAATTCGAAGTAGATTAAACGTATCACTTATCGCTGTGGCGTAGTACGCACCAAACAAACGCAAATGTCTCAACGTTATCAACTATGAGGCTATTACTTGTGAAACTGTGTTTTGCTGCGCATCATGCAACTTGCTTACAGCCTGCTGCAACCAGCTTGTGTGGTACGGCCACGGCGACTTCGCTGGCCCAATGCGTTGGCTGGGGGCTGCTGGCTGGGGGAAGGCCTGTTACGATCACGTGATGAAACATGGCAGCACCCGTGCGCCACTGCGGAAAATCGTCTATAGGTGACCAAGTATAGCGGGAACGTCCCAACCCCTTTCAACAAAAGGGTCGTTTGTATCTCGGCTACCTCACCATGATGCCTATTAGGGCCATGTATGCGTCTAACAGAGATCCTTATTACAGGGCCTAAGGTTATCTATATTATGCTACGATCTTCTAATACGCAAAGAGTTCGCGGATACCTTATTTTAAAAAGTCATAAAGTAAACCGTCTGTGAGTAGAACACTCATGGAGCAGCCGCGCTGGACTTGGCCTGCGTCAGCACGCATTACTCTCATGAAGGGGATGACTGTAGAGTTAAATATCGAGTGTGGGAACGTAAAACAGTGATACACTATCAATTCTTGAGTGTCCCTGTATTAATGTTGATTCATTGCACGATTATCGATTTCAACCGCGCTTATTACCACGCAGTTACTGAAGTCTTGTTACTTCTATTTTTTACGAATATCCTAGCGCTTTCTCTCAAGGTTTGGTTTGATATGATTAGCATAGTTTGTTAAAGCATTTATTCCGGTATTTTTCTTTTTTTAAATACCGCAGCACGTTCTAACACGAGAACTGCTTTCGCCATTGCGATTTCTTGCAATATGAATGTTTAGGAGACAAAAAATAAAATATAACCGGGTCTCAAAATGATAGCAGTATACGTAGTTACGTCGAACAAAACTACAATTTTGAGCATTGTTCATTTAAAAAAGTCACAGTTTCGCCGCAAGGGCGAAGCAATGAATGCGATAGCAAGAAACTAATGCTATACGAAGTGAGGCTCGCCAATGGATACTCTCAGTTTGAACACCGCTCCTGTTGCAAAGGCGGCCGAAGCAGCGAAGGAAACTAGCGTGCATCAAGTGTCGAGCTGTGACACTTGATAGTTCGCGCTCATCGTCTGTTTGTTCGTTTAGCGGCGTCCCTTGAGATCGAGTGACTTTCGTACGCTCCGTAACGTGAGCGCGGACACCACGGTGAAACCTTGAAACAACCCTCTTCCCCTCACCACCAGAAAACCGCGTGAGCAGACAGCGGAAGGACAAGGTTCTCCCTTCGCTCTCCCTGCGCAATAAGAAGAAGCGAGCGAGCTCGACGACGACTTTTAAATGCGCCCATCGTGCTGCTAGCGCCATCTCGCTGGTAATGAAGAAACGCTTATAAGCGCCGGCCGTCTACGAGTCCGTCCAGCGGTAAAGAGTGTGTATATAACGCGCGCCGTTAGCTACGTAGAGGATCTGCGTTTCGTGGCGTAGCGGTTAGCGCCACTCGCTGCGGAGGAAGAGGTCCCTGGTTCGATTCCGCGCTTCGGAAGCATTTTTCTGAATTATTTTTCTTTAGGGCTTTTATATATATATATATACATACTTATACATATACGGTGCATGACGGCGACGGCGACGGCAAAATTCAGCCGAGACTGTCAATATAATTGCTATCGCAATAATAAAAGTTTTGTTTTATAGCAGGCGTTGCAAGCTCATGTAGTCTAATACACTGCGGTGCAGTTGCTTATTGAAGTAAATAAATCACGGTGATTGAGTCGTTGCTCTTTTTATGATGAACACTTCTTTTTTCGGTGTAGAGAAAACTTTATTTGTTCATAATAATATCATTCATTTAGTCATATTTGTCTCGACATATTTGTACAAAGCCTTTGAACAACGCAAAGTGTCAGGTTTAGATAAATCCTTATAATTCGCGGGTTGTCCTATTTTTGTAATTGCAGAGCTGGCACGAGCTGCGTTAACCACGTGCTAATACATGTATATATTGTCATCTCGGAGAAAATACGATGCAGAAGTCTGCCAGTTGCCTTCGTGCCACCGGCACAGTGATTTACGTCCTCGGGCCGATAAGTAGCAGGAAGGGGCACATCAGTCAGTAACCAAACACTGTGAGGGCGGTCAGGGAACTGCGGGCGATAACCCACGGTGGGACAGTAGGCTGCCATCAGCGCAGACCTCGATGTGTTGGTGGCCGATAGAGGACGTTGTTCGCACACGGTCGATGGCGACAACCGAGTAAGAGGGAACCGGGCGAGAACGTGAATTGAGCTAGCATGAGCGCGAGACGCAATCTGTCTCCATTTGGAGGCTAGATTGCCATTTCGTGGTATCCATGGTCGACGAAGTCCAGAAGGAAGCGAGTGTGAGAATAACGACACAAGAAGAATATGCCGGGAAAGATGCAAGTGGAACGAAGGATGGGAGACACAATGGACGCATCAGGAAAAAAGAAATTCAGGAGCCCTTGCCTTGCCGGGAAAATGGGGGCAAGCAAAGTTTGGTGCGTGCGTGCCTCACCTAGATCTTTCTTTCTTTCTTTCTTTCTTTCTTTCTTTCTTTCTTTCTTTCTTTCTTTCTTTCTTTCTTTCTTTCTTTCTTTCTTTCTTTCTTTCTTTCTTTCTTTGTGAAAATAGCATAAAATTTTTCTTCTAGGACGTCTGCAGGAATATCCGTAGCCCTTACTATTCGGGAAATGTCAGTCCTGTTCGGAGAGCGACGCTTTTCGAGGATCAATTCTGTACAAATGAAATCAAACTTCTCTTCACCACACAGCTGGTGTGTGTGTGTGTGGGAGGGGAGGGAGGGGGGGTGTGCAAAAAAAAACGCAGGAAGGCTTGACGTGGTTCATGGCCCCGTTCTACAGGAAGCGACGAATCGACTACAAATGAACAATATTTAGCACGAAGAAGTATATAGTGTTTGTGCACTAATAACCAGAAAATATTAGCAAAATAACTATGCGTGAAGTATTAGAGAAATGAAACACATGACATAGATCACGGGAATTGCACAAACTGCCAGGCACTGACTTACCGTTCATGATTGACCTTTTTTCAGGAGAAAGGTTGTTGGCATTATTATATTGCGCATAAAAGAAGCGGGAACATTTACCGCACTTTCTCTCGTTAGCCGTCGGCCTCGATTAAGTTATGAATAGCCAGTCTATCGTTGCCGACTTTGAACAAGAAGAAGAAGCTGCTGTCAGCCAAGATACCTAAACTATGAAGCTTATAGAAAGATTTGACCACAGGAACAGCAGAAGCAAAGCATTACTGAGGCAATCTCCACTTCGAGTATTCCGTGGCCCACTTTCTCGGCTAATATAAATACCGGGCCCATAGAAAGATATATAATAATATTTTTTTCAATAAAACATTGTTTGTTTTTCTGGACACAGATATCACAGTCTCTGAAAAAGTCACAGTTTCGCCGCAAGGGCGAAGCAATGAATGCGATAGCAAGAAACTAATGCTATACGAAGTGAGGCTCGCCAATGGATACTCTCAGTTTGAACAGCGCTCCTGTTGCAAAGGCGGCCGAAGCTGCGAAGGAAACTAGCGTGCTTCAAGTGTCGAGCTGTGACACTTGATAGTTCGCACTCATCTTCTGTTTGTTCGTTTAGCGGCGTCCCTTGAGCTCGAGTGACTTTCGTACGCTCCGTAACATGAGCGCGGACATCACGGTGAAAGCTCGAAACATCCCTCTTCCCCTCACCACGAGAACACCGCGCGAGCAGACAGCGGAAGGGCAAGGTTCTCCCTTCGCTCTCCCTGCGCAATAAGAAGAAGCGAGCGAGCTCGACGACGACTTTTAAATGCGCCCATCGTGCTGCTAGCGCCATCTCGCTGGTAATGAAGAAACGCTTATAAGCGCCGGCCGTCTCCGAGTCCGTCCAGCGGTAAAGAGTGTGTATATAACGCGCGCCCTTAGCTACGTGGAGGATCTGCGTTTCGTGGCGTAGCGGTTAGCGCCACTCGCTGCGGAGGAAGAGGTTCCTGGTTCGATTCCGCGCTTCGGAAGCATTTTTCTAAATTATTTTTTTAGGGCTTTTATATATATATACATACTTATACATATACGGTGCATGACGGCGACGGCGACGGCAAAATTCAGCCGAGACTGTCCATATAATTGCTATCGCAATAAAAGTTTGTAGGAACATTATTCATGTTTTCTACCTAAAAACGAGCGACACATTCTTATGGAATGGCAGAGCGAGGTATCTAAAACACGCCAGATTGCCTGAAGTCACGATATTGGTGCACCTTATTGGAAAGAACACCTGTGCATTTTTTTTCGGAGGGAAGTGGCCGGTGGGACAGTGGTGATTGTGGGCAGTGGGGTCTCATATTCTTTCTTATATTTTAACCGACAGCAGCGTACTTCGACGGCATTTTCTTGGTAGCATGCCATCTCTCATTACTGAGCACTGAACCAAGTTATGCTTTATGTGCTGAAGAGATTGAAATAAGATTTCGTGCTTCTTGCAAAAAAATGGTGCTGGAATACTTTCTGATCGCAGAACTAGGATGACAGGTCGCATGAGGTGTGGTGGTAAGGTCGAGCAGTAATCTTGTACTTGTGTAGCGGTTGAAACAATGGAGCACCCTATTTGAGCCGTTCTTTGTCGGTTTCTTCAAGCAGTGCTTCGCGGCTATACTGGAACAGAACAGAAATGCTCTAATAAAATCTAAGTCATTCTCATGAGGGGAGCCTTTGTCGAAAGTCCCACTAGCCTTAGCGACCCGTTCAACTTGGTCGATCAGCGCTTGCCGGTCGGCATAGTCGGAGCTCAACAGTCGCGCCTCCAGTACTGCTCCGACGTGTGTGCTGGTGTCATTTCTGTGTGTCAGGTGTGGGGGATGCTTTAAGAAGCCTCAGGTGATGTGATATAGTGCAGGCCTTCCTCCGCACCAGGCGCAGGAACCACGATACCACGGCGGGAACATGTCGTGTGATCTTTAAACTGGGGCTGAAACGTTTCTCCATTTGATGGCCTCCTCTCCAGTTAGGTGTTTGTGGGGAGGGGGGCATCCCTGTCGGGTAAATCCCCAATAAGCAAGCGGGTCCCTTGCGATTGTAACGTTATAATTTCCATGAGGCGTTGCGATTTGGAAGTCTGCCGAGATAGCATCCACTGTTCTTTTGGACAGGAGAGTGACCTACACGAATGGAGTTCGAAGAAAATGTCAGCCAACGTTTCCATTTTAAGGAAGGTCTTTGCAGTAGCTCGTAAATGGGTCATTTCTGAAGGATATTTGGTGTCAAGATTTCAAAAACATATCAATACCGGTCTTCACAATGACTGAAATCTGGTCGCCGATCTTGAAGTATATTGCTTTGGTTCCGCGGTTATGCTTGATCGTAAGGCGAAAAAAATGCTTAGGACCATACACGTCTTTGTAGCTTGCGTGAACAAAGCATTATTAATCACGACAAGCGAAAGAAAAATGATGCGAGCACCATTTAGCAATGTCGCGAACAGTCGCAAAGTTCTAAAAAAAATATGGGTCGAAGAGTGTCATGTGCGGGCCGCGGGCCGCGTGTTTGAGACTCCTGCGCTACGCCAAAAATCAGAATTTTTGCGAAGTTGGGAAGCATCCACTGCGCCATTATTCTTCATTCTGCGGAGAAGTGAGGTACCCGCTACACACCTGTAAGGAATTATAAGCACATTGTTGATGCGGCGGCTGACGACGATGGAGAATTATGGCTGCGCACTTTGTAGTGGGTTGGAAGCTTTAAACGACCCGCTAGTTAGGTACCTCGGGTTGTGTGACGCCTGGTGGTTATTTCACTTTCCTACCATGCTACATAACATATGTTAACGTGAGAAAGAGAGGGAGGGAGGAGAGCGAGGGAAAGATCTTTATGGAGGCCCTCAGGACGCGGATAATGGGGGCCTTATGTGCTTCCTTGGCAACTAATTCAAGTATACTTTCGAGATACCCACTACGCTATAAATCATCATACTTTTTGTGAAGCAGGAAAGCACCCACTACGCCATTTTTTGTCATTCTGCGGCGAACCGTGGTAGCCGCTAAACACCTGTAAGACATTATGTGCACTTTGTTGATGCTGTGCCTGAATGACGATGAAGAATTCTGGCTGAGCCGTTTTTGATGGGTTGGAAGCATTCAACAAGCCACTCGTTGCGCAATTCGGATTGTGTGACGCCTGGTTACAGAATTCGCGTTGTGTGACGCCTCGTTGTTATTTTGCTCTTCTATCACGCTGCATTACATATGTTATTGTGATTTCTTCCCGACATGGAGCCTGTATAGAGTCTTTTTGAAAACGAGCTTGAAGCACCGGCATGGCTCTCGATAAAGGAAAAAAAACGGCATGGCTGTGTTTTACAATACCGGGCTGCCACGCAGAGGTCCCAGGTTTGAACCCCGTTTCATCCTGGATATCTTTTCTTATATCGTTTTTTTCGCGCAATTGCTGTTTCGGACACTGGCGGCGGCGGTGGCGGACAAATACGGCGCCAAAACGGCAATTGTTGTGATCTCATAACAGTTTTCACTCTCAAAGAAGAGACAGAAAAAGCGCGTTTCTGCCCATTTTATTGCGATAGCAATTATATGGACAGTCTCGGCTGGATTTTGCCGTCGCCGTCGCCGCCGTCATGCACCGTATATGTATAAGTATGTATATATATAAAAGCCCCAAAGAAAAATAATTCAGAAAAATGCTTCCGAAGCGCGGAATCGAACGAGGGACCTCTTGCTCCGCAGCGAGTGGTGCTAATCACTACGCCACGAAACGCAGATCCTCCACATAGCTAGCGGCGAGCGTTATATACACACCTTTTACCGATGGACGGACTCAGAGACGGCAGGCGCTTATACGCGTTTCTTCATTACCAGCGATATGGTGCTAGGAGCGCGACGGGCGCATTTAAAAGTCGTCGGCGAGCTCGCTCGCTTCTCCTTATATTTGCGCAGGGAGAACCTTGCCCTTCCGCTGTCTGCTCGCGCGGTGTTCTCGTGGTGAGGGGAAGAGGGATGTTTCGAGCTTTCACCGTGATGTCCGCGCTCATGTTACGGAGCGTACGAAAGTCACTCGAGCTCAAGGGACGCCGCTAAACGAACAAACAGAAGATGAGTGCGAACTATCAAGTGTCACAGCTCGACACTTGAAGCACGCTAGTTTCCTTCGCAGCTTCGGCCGCCTTTGCAACAGGAGCGCTGTTCAAACTGAGAGTATGTATTGGCGAGCCTCACTTCGTATAGCATTAGTTTCTTGCTATCGCATTCATTGCTTCGCCCTTTCGGCGAAACTGTGACTTCTTTTTTTTCGTTAGTAACTTTGAGCCACGTCTTTCAAGTAGCTATGGACCAAATAGCCCAAAACAGCGTGTTGTTAATTACTCCTTCAGAAATCCGCACGTTTGACAAAGTTGCGCTAAAGGAAGTTGCACTCAAGATCGATGAGATCTGAAATACCCTACACGAAACAAGACCTTCTGCACGACTGATTACGGTTTGCAAGTAACTAAGTGCACTTTCCTTGCGTAGTGTGCAAAATTTCGAGCCACCTTCCATGCAATGCGAAATCAGATTTTCACAACACACTGCTTCGTTGGCACGGCTGCTCAACAGTAAAAACAAGAACAAAAGAACAGGAGAGTCCGCCAAATGTCTTGTAATCCATTAGAAAATCTACTTTCGTGTTCTTTTGCAATGGTCCTTGTGGTTTAGGGTTTCGAAATGAAAGCATACAGTGGACAATATTCAGTGTGTGCTGAACAGTTTCGTTTCTGTGTAACGAGATACAATGTCTCTAGTGATGTGTGTAACAAACATTTGTTGGGAAGCGCAAGTCGATTTTGACAACATCGAACAATACTGGTGAAATAGTGTTCCTGAGTTGTTCATGCTTGGCTTAGCGCAGACAAGATATAACTTCAATACTGGTGTCCGCCTTCTCGTGGAATCTGTAAAAAAAACAGGGCAAAAGTTCGATAAAATGATGGAGACGTCAAGATATGTATATCCTACAACATGATATGCCGCTGGAGCGACCTCCCTTCTTCAACAATATTTATCTGTGAAAAACAGAGATAATATAAAAAAGAGTGCGTCGTGCTCTTTGTCTTCTCAAGACCACTATTTCTCCAATTATGTATGTGTGGCTTCAGCAAAATGTTTTTTTTAGAGAAAATACAATTGTATTATAAATATATTCATAAAGAATCACTTTGTCTGTCGTATAAAATCATTCACAGCTTCGACCAAATAAACTATTCCCCGTGTTGCTGCATCACATTACCGCCTCCCAGTTACACTGTATAACAACCACGCTAGCTATGTTGCAGATCGAGGACTTGTCCGAGTGCCAAGCGTGTTCTTCTATTTCAGCAATCGCATGCGGCCTTAGATCTGTCTAAAAACGAACGACCCCTTACCTAAGGCTCTCGAAAAAGCTCCAGCTAGTTTAACGCTTCGCTTTTTGCCTCGGCTGACGCGGATTAATCGGGATCGGAGGATTTCAGATATATATAGCGCTAGATGAGAAATGACTGGTCTCTAAGGGCCGACAGCTGAGAGCGACTGATAAAATCTTGTCTAAATCTAAGCAAAAGTGAAGTGACTGCCCGCTCAAAGAATGCAGATAAATGAGTGCGTCTTGCTTTCAAACTGAAAGGGCAGATGTAGAAGAGGTCTGCTTCTATTACTGAGTGCTTGGACCGATTGACGCAATACTTCTCTCGTGAAACTGCGTAGAATAAACAAAACAAAATCAATCAAGCTTTACACAAATATTTATCAACAAGAGACGTGTAAAAATACACGGTATGAGGTATACGCACATTTATACAGAAGCAAGGTAGTGATGCAATGTTACATGTAGGCCTTGAAAGCATGCACTGTATAAATCGAGGCTAGACGTTAAAGTGCATACCTGATAGGCATCAGTGTTGCATTTTCATGCAGAAGAAATGTGTTTAATGCTCTAATATTGGAGATATATCATAGGGCCTTACATAAAAATGTGTATTGTTACCACTGTGGACGAAACATTTCTTGTTCTTGAGTAAGCGACGAAAGTATCATTGAGAAAGGTTTGTCCTAACGGCTGCATGGAGAGAATTGTCTACTTCCAAGACTGGGATTCTTTCCAGCCAAACGTCGAGACACCCAAACAAAGGGTAAAGAACTCAGGAGGGTAACGCATGCAGTGATTCACATTAAAATACAATGGCATTATTTAGTGGGATTATGAACTTGTATCGGACAAAACTAGGCTCTAAAGCGACACTTCAAGAAGCGGTTTAAAATCAACGATTCCGTTTAAGAGTTCTTCTTAATCGACAGTTCACGTAGAGCCGCAAGCGAGTGGTTTCCAACCTATGATATGTTTCGTCGAGGACGAAGTGTTATGTTTGTCGTGTGCGAGTTCAATCTCATCATCATAATAATAATAAGTTTCTGCCGATTTAATTGCACTCCCGGACGAAGACCTCTCTAAATAATTCCGCGTTATCGGTGCGAACTTCATAATTTTGCCATTCTGTTCTGTTGATCTAACTGACCACTGGTTTTATGTTCTACGCATTACTTCGCTGGACCAGACCCATTTGTTTCACATGATGTCTATTAGAATATCTGCAAGCCCTGTTTGTTCGTGACTGATTGTGACGTCTTCCGATCTCTGTGTTGTGCCTACTATGTTGTATTTTATCCACTCCAGTGCACGCTGCGTGGTCCTTAGCGTTTTTCTGTAGTTTCTTTGTTATCCACCATGTTTCATCCCGATGTGTTAAATCAGGCCGCACTCAGTGATTGCATACTTTCCGTTTTATAAAGCGGCCGATTAATTTCCATCATTTCGGAGCGCTTGCCGTATGCGCTGCAGCCTATTCTTATTATTAGGCGAGATTTCTTTTCGTGCATGGGCCCTCCCGGTAGAAACTGGCCTAGGTATAAACATTCATGTACAGACTCCAGTGGTAGGCTTCCAATCATGAAGTGTTTCTCTTTCGCAACGATGGTGAGTATTATTATTGTGTTCATAATATTAACCAATAGCCCTATTATGTTGATTCTGTCACTTCTGCTGCAAATTTTTTAGCAAAGCCTCGCCATCATAGTATTATTTTACAGTATCAAAAATGATTCGTAAAAGTCACCACGGCATCCAGTGCGTGTGCTGCTGTAAGGGGAAAATATTTGTGAATGCTTCTGCTACGTTGACGTGAAAGAAAACCTTGAAAAGTGCACGAATACAGTCTGCCCGTTGCGCGAAAGATTACTTCTTTTCGTTAGTGTCCCCTTTTCTCTCTACCTGGGAGACGTGACTCTCGGAATAAAAAGGGTTGTCGTTAAAAGCGCTGAACGTGCCTGCTCTGCATCTCAGAAGACCTTCAGTGACACGACACCGGAAGCGCCAAAAAAGGGGCGCTCATGCATTAAAAAAATAGAAACAAAAAACGACTGGAGTCGTTGTGTCTGAGCTTTTTTGCGCGGAATTTGCACGTTACGAGATTCGGTTTGAGGTGCACGTTAAATAACCCCAGGTGGTCGAAATATTTTCAGCCCTCCACTACGGCGCCTCTCATAATCAAACCGTCCTTTTGGGACGTTAAACCCCTAAAATAATATTACTATTATAACCAGTTTCGGTTTGTGTTTCAGGCACGTTCCTTCCGGCACCACAGCCTGAAACCTTCTTGCTTGCCTTCGAAGCCCAGTGATAGCAGTGCACTTTTACTATAGTTGTAGACATGATAGTTAGCGGATAATAAATATAGCTTACAATGATGTCCTTGCTATGCATGTTATGCATAGCGAAACACAGCAACCACGACGAGGACCAAGAGAACAGAGGGACAAACCACAGCACTGAAAAAACAAAATTGAGAGGATGACCTTATTTTTAGGTCTGGCGGTCCCATGCCCCCAGACTTCAGGTTCGCACCTTTTAGATGCAAAGCAGCTTTTGCTCGGGTCTGTGTCCGGCGGTGGCGTCCGCTTTCTACCACCTAGCATAGCCATCTGAGCGCGCGTTCGAGCCAAGACGAAGTCTTCTTCGTCTTGTGCTTCGACCCCCTTGATGATGATACGTGCAGAGCACTTTAGGGGCCCTGGCTGTCGTATGCTGCCCTAGCTTGGCATAACGCAGACAAAACCACGCGTGCTGGCACGTGCTAGCGTGTTCAGGTCTGTGTAAGGGGCGGGGTAAGACGCTGTGGCCTCTTCCCCTTACACTCTCTCAGCAATCACGTGATGGCGTCGGGAAACGAGATTCTGCAGACGCGCGATGAACCCGCGTGGCGTGCTCCAACAAGAGTTCGGGACGAGTAACAGCAACAGGAACTACAGTGAATTATTGGTGGGCTCCACTTGCAAGGACGCGTTGACATCGGGCAAGGTGCGCGTGATGAACTGAACTTTAAGTCGACTCATTCGCCGCTTCGCATCCCCACATGGTTCCCTTTAGTGGGAGACGGTGTAATTTTTCTTAGTCCGGCACATCTTACCTTCTCCCACCCCGGGAAGGACTTGCCGGCCTGCCGATGATGTGGCAGCTCCAACGCCAATTATGGCCATACATTTTTATTATGCCCGGCACACTTACCCCCTGCCTGTTGGCACCCAAGAAGTCCGTAGCAGTAATGCTGCTTTGTCTAGCACCAGGCTTATCTCCAACTTCGGCTGGTGACTTGGGCGGAGGAAGTCGCGACTAGGCACGGCCTGGACGCCACAATCAGCATAATGAAGGCCACCCACAAGGCTGCTCTTTAATTTTTAAAGTTTTTTAGCTATTGGCCGGAGCGCAAATAAAGTTTTGCACCACAAATATCGGGATACTCAATTCTAAAACTGCTGTCGGAGCACAGCCGATTTCACGCAAGCCTGCTTCAGATAAAAAGAACTGCTGGCACTTTTCCTATGCCTATACTTGAGAAATGCCGCCTTTTATTTATGCTCCAATAATGAGTTCAATATAAAATCTATTGCTTGTTGAGGAAAATAGCTTATACGCATGTCAACATACAAAAATAGTAAAATTCTGTAACAGTAATTGCGTTTAACATGCAGGCAATACTTGAGGTAATGCTACTGTTGATGAAAACGAAGCCTCTGTTGGAATGTTATTGTCCTGGCTTCATCATCAATACCCCGATGGAGGACGCGATAGGTTAGCGACAGCTACACACAGCTCTCCTATGGCAGAGTGCATATTAGTTTAAGTCAATGACCTTTTATCCCTATTTTTAGATCTGGCGGTCCCAAGCCGCCAGACCTAAAGAAAAAGAAATTTCCAGCAGTTCTTCCGTATATACATAAAATATCCCATAAGCTCAAGAATGTTGCCAGCCGGTTTAGAGTTAGGGCGGTTTTTCGGCGCCTAAAAGGTTGAGTAGGGTCTGTGGGATCGTAGAGCGAAAACTTAAAACGTGCCTGTCAGGAGTCACAAAAAGAAAATCCGAGGTCAGACACGTTACTCATTTTGTGCACTGTAGAACATGTGTCGTGTACCTCTTGCTGTTTTCATGTGGTCGACTTTGCATTGGCCAAAGAAGTAGATGCATCAACATCAAGTTGTTGGAACACAGGCATTCGATGCAGCGGAGTGCGCACTCGCATGTGTCTCAACGCGTCGCGCAGTGCCATTGCTCACATATGTTTTGATGAAGTTGAGGTCCTATCGATACACCGGTTCAATTTACTGAGGAAAAACTTTCTCAGAGCAGCGTTTAATCATATTAGATTGGATTTCATTACTACGAATTTTCTATTCTTGGGAGCATCCTCATTAGGTCATTGTCACCGGAATGTCTGTTCCGCTGTACAAAAATTCTTTATTGAATCAAACCGATTTTAATTCTGAAATTTTAAATAAGCATTATTAATATATTCTAACTTTCTATAAGTCATTTTCACATGTGTCCACTTTTACCTATAAATTATTCGTTTATTGGCCCATCTCCCAGAGTGGGTGTGAGCCATTTATAAAGGTCATCATCATCATCAACACCGAGAACAAATAACGAGAGACATAACTGAGACACATCACATCAGAAAACACGCCAGGCCTGCGCTGAAACCGCAGCACAGTCACAGCGAAAGCTGGAAGAGCGGCGTTTCTAGAGCCCGTTGTAAGCTCTCTTGGGACTACAATACAAGTACACTAGAAAGGTACCCACTACGCCATAAATCACAATTTTGGTGAAGTTGGGAAGCACCTACTAAGCCATTATTCGTCATTCTGCGGTGAAGCGAGGCACCAGCTGCACATCTGTAAGGCATTATGTGCACTTTGTTGACGCGACGACTGATGACGATGAAGAAGTATGGCTCAGCCCTTTGTAACGGGTTGGAAGCTTTAAACGGCCCACCAGTTATGTAATTTGCATTGGGTGACGCCCGGTCGCTATTTCCCTCTCCCGCCATGCTGTATAACATACGTTGACGTGAGAGAGAGACAGGGGGGGGGGGGGGCGAAGTACTTTACTGAGACCCCGAGGAAATGGATCATGCGCTTATGGGCTTCCTTGGCAACCAATACAAGCGCACCTGCGAGGAACCCACTACGCTATAAATCATTGTAATTTTACTTAGACCCCGATCAAATGGATCATGCGCTTATGGGCTTCCTTGGCAACCAATACAAGTGCACTTGCGAAGAACCCACTACGCTAGAAATCATTGTAATTTTACTGAGACCCCGAGGAAATGGATCATGCGCTTATGGGCTTCCTTGGCAACCAATACAAGTGCACTTGCGAGGAACCCACTACGCTATAAATCATAGTAATTTTTGAGAAGTAGGGCAGCAGGCACTGTGCCATTTTTCGTCATTCTACAGAGAGCCGTGGTACCTGCTAAACGCATGTAAGGCATTATGCGCACTTTGTTGATGCTGTGCCTGATGACGATGAAGAATTATGGCAGAGCCCTTTATAATGGGTTGGAAGCATTCAACAACCTACTCGTTGCGCAATTCGCATTGTTTGACGGCTGGTTACAGAATTCGCGTTGTGCGACGCTTGGTGCTTATTTTACTCTTCTACAACGCTATATTGCATATGCTAATGTGGTTGCTTCCCGACATGAAGCCTGTATAGAACCTTTTCGCAAAGCAGTTTCAAGCAATGGCATGGCTCAGAGGTTGAATACTGGGCTCCCACGCAGAGGGCCCAGGTTCGAACCTCGTTCCATCCTGGAATTTTTTTCTTATTTCGTTTTTTTTTATTTCGAGCGATACAGGTTACGGAAACCGGCGGCGGCGGCGGACAACTACGGCGCCAAAAACGGCCGGTGAAATGATTTCATAACAGCTTTCGCTGTAAAACGAACACTCATGGAGCGTCGTCTGATAAATTCCTATATCCGAAGTGATCGTCGATGCCAGAAAACGCGTTTTCGCGCACTCATAAGCAACGGCCCCCCGTTCGATCTCGGCGTGTGGCGTGATAAGGCTGCGCTGCCAAGCGCCGGGACACGACGGTTAAGAAGAAAGATGGTGCCGTGACCAGGATGCAGCACTATTCATTTTGCTTGGGAGTGTACACGTGGTCGTCGCGCGTTTTATTTTGGTATTTAACATGTAAGCTGGTTTGCCGTCTTTTGCTTTCATGTGGTCACATGTGCGTGAGGGTAGCAGTAATCTTTTCTGTCGTATGCTTTCGAGAAAAATTCAGTTGCGAGTCACCACTGTGGTTTGTCCCACTTTTCTCTTGGTCAGCGTCGTGGCTGCGCTGCTCTTTATTATGCTCAAGAACTGTCACCAGCTGGCCCAGCTTTCAATTCTTCTATGCATTTTACCTATGTTCATACCTTTAGAGGCTTTTACGCTACCGGAAAAGACTATGATGGTTCCGCTCTACATCAAGGGTCTCAAACACTCGGCTGTCTTCGTCCCACTTTTTTGATGACTTCTGAGCGAATTTTTGTAACTTTGCTGAATTACAATCTTTCTTCAGGTTTATGCTACGAAGACGTGACTGGCCTTATACTTTTTTTTTTTTTCGTGAGCGGTGCAACAAAAAAACCTCTTTCAAATATATTGTTCAATTCTTCCATGCGCCCTCCCTCCCGCCCCCGCGCGCTCCTACGGCTCCTACCTTCTTCACTGTCGCGGCCCTTGCGGGATTACATTTCTTGACTGCGGCCTGCTAATTGAACTGAGTTTGAGATCGCTGCTCTACACAATAAACAATTCAGCCATTCTGCAGCAATAAAGAACAAATCGGTTATGGAAACTCATATTCCGTATTATCATCGCAAAATGTGAATGTTATCTCTGGCATCAGTACACAGTATATTGTGCAGTGGACACCCTTAAAGAAAAAAAAAAACATTAAGAAGAACACTCTTCTTGTTTAAGCCGTGTCTGTGTTTCCAATTTTTTAGGCCGTGTTGCTGCTTACCCCCCAAAATAAGCATTTTTTTGCAGAATGTGCATGAGTAAATATAAATCTCTTATAAGTGAGGCTTTAGCAATATTATCTGCGTAGTATTTATTGTAGAGTTTGCATCAGTGCGTTCGCACGCACGCGCGTTTGTGCGTGCGTGCGTGCTGTACCCTCTGCTATTGTGATTATATCCTTGATAAACAAAACTCCTACTTTTTCGGCATAGTAAAAATAATACGAGAAAAACAACGCTTAACACCGTAAATAACAATATTCCGAAAGAACTGGCGGGCGTTGTTTGAAAGTTCTATGAGACAAAAGTCGTGAGTGTGAACTACGGTTTGTTTACCACAATTTTTTTCTTCAGTGTCAGGGATGTTTAACATTATAATGTTGTGTTAGCTCTGTACAAGTGTATGTTAGCAAAGTTCTAACACGATACGGTGGAGAGCGTACAAATTTCAATTAAGGATCGAGCTCGAGGAAGAATATATGTAAAATTTATCGTCAGCTGTACATTGAATTGTAAAACAGCGATATGGTTTGCCGTTTCCCTTTTCCTTTCTTCAGAAGTGAAGTCGTCTAATGTAGGTGCCAGAGAGGGATAAATCTCGTCCCACTTCATTATTATCGTCCGTTCAACATTTCCATTTCAGTTAATTAGCTGCAGGCTATTCACCACGTTTCTCGAGAAAGAGGCACTGCAAAATGAATAAATAAATAAATAAATAAATAAATAAATAAATAAATAAATAAATAAATAAATAAATAAATAAATAAATAAATAAATACGACTTTATACTCTACAATGCCTTACGGCCCTGAGAGTATTAAACGTATATAAATAATAAATTGATATATCTAACTGCCTAAAGCCGTATGCGGGATGCCTCCAGTCGCAGCGAACTAGACGAAAAAAATTCCTCCATAAATATTCTCGCGGAAGTCGTAACAAACTCTTATTTTAAGTGAAGAAAGAAATAGGTTGGTAATATCCAAGCCAGCGAAAAGATTACGACTCCAACGGTTGGCCATTGCCCTTCGATGGAAATACTTGGGCTCCTACCGCTGCACATGGTGTCTGACGGAGCTTTACTTCTTGTTGATATGGATGTTGCAATAGATCAACGTTGTCGAAGCCCGTGACTTTCATAGAGCTCCCTTAAAGCAATGGCAAGTCTCCGATTTGAAGACTTTATGGGTTAATTAGGAAAGGTCACGCATGGAAAATTTTATTCTAACTCGCTGTTAGTCGTACACCACTGATAACCTCAATGCACTCAGTTGCATGGCCACTTTTCTTGACAAGGCCAATATTTAGGTGTTCACCAGGTCGACGGAAAGAAAAACTCGCGACTAAAACTTGTGGTGCAGAAGTACAACGATCTGTTTTACAGACGCACGAGCGCGGCGTTTGGATCCGTTCCAATCAGCATGACACTAAAGTCAGGGCACGTTTTCATCAGACCATGTCCTATCTTGTAACTCTGTTGTTACCCACTTAGTGGCTCTCGATGCTAAAGTCTGCACCTTCCTGCCTATTGAAGCTGTTTGCCGTATGCGTGGTGAGCACTCCTGGGATGCGACCGGTGTGAAATGTGAGCTGCTTGTCTGTGGTATCTTCAGTTTTAATAAGCCTCATGTCGGCGTGGTCGTATGGGATATGCAAATAAATTCACCTCTGCAGTGCCTCAAGACCTCAATAAAGTTTTCTCTGTCGTTCGGCCTAAAGCCCCGTCTTTTGTGAGCGGCATGCCGGTGTGAAAGCATGCAAATTAGGAACCCAACGTTATTGTACATTTTCACGTACAAATACTGCGGCCCACACAGTCGTTACAAGCGTGGATTTCTCTCGCTTCATATAACAATCGTTTTCTTGACAATGGCTTCGTATACGTGGAAATAAGGATACCTTGTATTTCCATTGAAGAGATGCGCCTTGAAAATCGCCGAGCACAGTTCAGTTGCCTTCGACGTTATATTGGGAAGAACGTATATCTACGTATCTTGGCTTCAGCCTTTGTTTGGGCCTCGGTTTGCGCATGAGAAGGGAGTTCTCGTATATATTGTGCGGGCGAAACACACGCCGAGTAAGTTTATAGAGCTTTGGGTTGATTATGCTTCGACAGGCATATTCATACGCACGCACCAACTTCGATCACAACTTATTTGAATCATGCCAATTCCGCCACAGGAAACAGGACCAACCTTGACGTCGTTGCATGTCCCGCTAGATGCTAACCAATGCTCGCCATGACAAATAAAAACGGGAATGAACATTGCGTTGAGTTTAGGATTAAATTGAGAGGCAGTATAAGTAGAGTGACCTAGAATAGGGGGAGTGTCCAAAGCGCCGCGCGAATACATGGGAGGAGCGAGGGCCTTTTGCGGTGAACTTCCGCGCCGCGGCGCTGCCGTGCCGGACCCGTGGGCTTTCTCCGCGGCGGAAGCCGCGTCAAAGCGGCGAGCGTCTGCTACGCGCGTGATATTTTAGCCGCTATTAGCTAAAATTGTGGAAATTTGGGCAAAATTTAATACTGCGTCACTGTAACATAATACTGCAGCGACTCATCACATAGAGAACGCGTTTGTGTGTTTTGAAACGGGGTTTTTATATATATCCTTGTAGCTGGTTTGTCACCGCATTGGTCCGCACTTCCGCGGATGTTTGAGGAACGCATCCTGCGCACACTTCATCGTGAGAAAAGGCGCTTAGCTTCCTTTCGTGTGGAATGACGAACGTAAACTTGCTGCAGGAGAGAATAACTGGAGATAACCAGGAGAACGTAGCACATATGCACGTATTAACTAGCTCATGCATGCTAACGCGTTTGCACCCTTCATATCCTATCTTTTATTTCGTGCATTCGATTTGTTTTACAAGGCTGCCTCCGGCGCTCTGCTGTTTCAAGCCATTTCATGCGAAGCCGAATGTGTCACTCGGCGTGGCCGCGGTACCAAAAGTAAAAAATTGCTCGCGGTACTCACGTCTCGTCCACTTGGTATACACGAAAATTGGCACGGAGGGGCACGAATGTACGTATGCCCAACACGATCGATAGGTCATGGCATCACTAACTTGACATGCTTGCCATTTGCGTAAAGACTAACAATAATAATATGGTGTGTGGCACGCAAACCCGCTTTCAGCCAGAAATAATTCTGACGATGTGTGGTCTGACGATTTGTTTCCGCCAGGTTATAAAAAACGTGGTGGTCACCAATATCGATGTCAACATGTTAGACTTACCCATACATATTGAAGAACAGACCGCATAGGTAAAATGTATGCGAAAAAATCACATGAAAAAAAAAACATGGTTCCTTATGCATTCGCCGGAGATGACTCGAAAACGAAAGCCATCTATTTCGTCAGTCGATGCATTGATCCTCCCTCGCCCCTCTCCTAAAGCTTTCTGCACATAACGTGGTTTCGGACTGCCCACATTGCAAGCTTTCTGCACCTCACCTGCTTTTACATTGCCTACATCGAGGGCCGATCACGGAGGCAATGGAGAGCGACCATGTCATGTGATGGCGTCAACATATTACGTCACGTTGAATGACGTCATAGTGACGTCACAAGTTCTGTCGACGTCATCGCGTGATGATTTTGTGCATCACTCGTGTTAGCTATGCGGGAAGCCGATGGTCAATTTTCGTGTTTGATGAGGCATCTAAGGCTTTAGCATTAAAAAAAAAAAGACAAACCAAAGAAAATGAAACGATAACAGTGCAACGTCGTGTATGCCTCACTTCATGTTACGAGCGATCGACCGAAAAACAAACGTGATCCTCAGTTCAGAGCACCTGATTGCACGCGTCTGCGGGACAAAAGAGGCTTGCTTTGCCCGTCTGGTCATCTCTTTATATTTATTCAAGAGATGAGCAGATTCGCTATTTAAGTACTCTCGGAGCTTCAGCACGAAATTGTGGCGGACGCTATATTGAGGTCATCAGGAAAAGCGGGAAATTGCGGTCGGGTGCCCTGTTGGCGCGCACTCAACTGCCGCAGAAACAATTGTATTTTATGTAACTACTCGTCCACATCTTTTCGTAAAGTCTCTGAACCGGGTGAACGCTAACCTCCGAGAACCATGAAGACATCTGAAGTTGAGAATGAGCTGTTTGAAACTGTTTTCATTTCGTATGGTGAAGGCTTGAAGCAGTGCACGCATCTCGCGCGAACGTTTCATACTGACGTTCAGCGATCCAATGCAACATGCGATAATATAT
The DNA here is from genome assembly GCF_013339695.2 of Rhipicephalus sanguineus. Classification (NCBI taxonomy): domain Eukaryota; kingdom Metazoa; phylum Arthropoda; class Arachnida; order Ixodida; family Ixodidae; genus Rhipicephalus; species Rhipicephalus sanguineus. The sequence continues at coordinate 49,883,314 of NC_051184.2, forward strand.
ATATATATATATATATATATATATATATATATATATATATATATATATATATATATATATATATATATATATATATATGTATATAGGTTTCGAAAGAATGTTCCTGGCTATTGGTTTAATTATATGAAAGAAAACTAGTCACAGTGAAAAACATAACAACATTTATTCTGAGCTTTCGGCCGGGGACCGGCCTTTATCAAAGAATGCATTCGTACATGGCGTACGGGTTTAAGTACAGATTTTGTCAATACATAGATGTAGACACACCATCGTGATTCGTTGGACTCTGACATGGGAGGGGCCAGAACAACAACAACAGCAAACAAATCCCAGGGAGAGAGCGACACGCATACAAGATGACACACACAGCATTGTGCTCTGTGAAGAGTAGAGTATAGGCGGGGTCAGAACATACACAAAATAAATAACAAACAGCGAAACGAACATACGTGTGTGGTTCGGAACGAGAGGCGGGGGGGGGGGGAAAGAAAAAATGACAAAGATGCGAACGCACTTACCACGCTAAATGGGGAGACCCATCAACTACGGGACTAAAGGAGAATACGCTCACGGACGCCGGATGTAAACGTGCCGCACGCGTTTCCTTGCTACCTTCAAAAAGCGCGTCAAAAGCAGTTAAGTGTTTGCCCATCCATGCGCCTTTTAGAGAAGGGGGTTCGGTACGGCTTTTGAAGTCGACCGGTCTCCGCTGGCATCTTGCAGTTGCTCGCGGTAATGACCATAGCCCTCCCTCAAAAAGAAGGATACGACTCGCCGGTGAACAAGATTGAGGACAGCTGCTGTTAGGCGCAATGTGTGGGCACATGACATATTTCTTTCAATCAAGAGACAGGATAAACATATACATATACATGTACATATCCGTACATGCACACACACATATAGATACATACGGATATACATACACATGCACATACGTACTCATATGAACCAACAACCGATGTTCAAGCGAAAAAAAAAGGGGGGGGGGGTACCGCATTCGTACTTTCGTACTTGCAGGAAGGGGGGAACGAGCACGCACGTAATACCCGTAATCACAGTACCAAACTTAATGACATATGTATTTATCAAGAAATGGGTCCAGGCTCGAATAGCACAATGCGCGACGTGTGTAATCACATGTGTAGATGCATGCACATCAGGGTAAACGGATGCTTCAAATTCTGCATCCCGAGTACAAAAGTTTCTTGCGAATCGGTCACCTAGTTGCCGGCAGAATCAAATTTTTCGGGTTCGTTGCAGGTCAAGCATGATAGTCGGCCTATGCTTTCATTTATGCCACCAGAGACACTGTTAAATTTGTGGATCAGGTATGATTCACGAGTCTCCCGGTCATAATGGGTTTTGAAATTGGATTGGAGTACCGCCGCGGAAAATGTATGGAAGGGGTGGCCAAGGTTATTAACATGTTTAGATAGAGGAAGGTGCGGTAGAGCCTTTACGTGTGCTCTGTGATTATTGATTCTCATCCTGAACGCAGTCTCAGTTTGACCAATGTACTGTGCATGGCATAAGGTGCACTCGAGAAGGTAGATTATGTTCGCGCTGTCACAGTTGAAGTTGCCTCTTATCTGATAAGAAAAGGAAGACGCGGTACTTGGGACGGTGGACACTTTGTTCATCATTGGACAGAGTTTGCACCTAGGCTTGTTGCAGGGGCCGCTGCCTGTGAATTCAGGAGTGTTGACTTTAGAGGACGTTACAATATCTCTAATGTTCTTCGCCCGTCTGTAGACAACGCGTGGAGGTTCCGGGAAAACACATCGTAACTTGTCGCTTTCAAGTAGAATGTTGTGGTGCCTTTTGAGGATGCGGTTTACGTTAGGCGGGGAAGCTGAATATGTTAGAATGAGATTGGGAGTAGTATTTGCAGGTTCGGATTCTGTCTTCTTTATCAGGTGGCGGCGGTCCTTCTTTTCAGATTTCCTAATAGCATCGTTAATGACAGACTGTGGGTATTGTTGCCGTGTGAGGTCAGTGCTTAGTTGTTGACAGTTGGAGGCGAAGTCGGCCTGGTCAGAACAAATACGCCTAAACCGAAGAGACTGGCTGTACGGTATGCCGAGTTTACAGTGCTTGACGTGGTTGCTTGACGTGGTTGACGTGGTTGCAACCACGTCAAGCACTGTAACGTCGGCGTTCGTGGGCCCTGGCGCATTCGTTCGGTTAACCTTGCGTTTCGTTGCGCTGCCGAAGCGGATCTCAGAGGCCACGTAGAAAGAAGCTCGTGGTTGAGATCTGCTCCGCCAGGTGTCGCAACGATCCCAGCTGTTAACAAGAAAAGTGTCTTTCAATGAACTGACTGAATTTTTATTCAGCATTATGCTGACAGGTAATTAGCTCTTATTTTGAGTAAACTCATGCTCCGATATCATATGTATGCCGTGTAATTCTGAACGGAAACCAGAACCATCGATTTCGTAAGAGCCATATTTTTTTACATATTTTCTGAATATTCGGAAAACTGGAAGTAAGTGCCCGACTAGAAGTGCTCGGAAGAGAAACAATAGTTTCAGTCGTTACTTGGGCCACTAAAAATTCCGATAGAAACAGCGAAGAAACGTGTGGTCAGCGTCGTTAAATAAGGCAGCACAAACGGATCCTCGTACACTGCCTGGTGCAGGGGCGTAGCCAGAAATTTTTTTCGGGGGGTGGGGGGGTTCAACCATATTTCATGTGTGTTCGTGCGTGGGTTTGCATGTGTGCGTGTATATATACGCAAGCAAAATTGAAAAATTTCGGGGGGGGGGTTGGACCCCCCAACCCCCCCCCCCCCCCCCCCTTGGCTACGCCCCTGGCCTGGTGTAACCTTTGACAGCTTTAGGATAGAGTGCCCCGAGCTTTGCGCAAGCTGTCACCTTGAACGCTCGTCACTGTGCATGCGTCAAACGCTAACCACTCTTTGTGTCAGCACTGTGGCGTCTATTTTTCGAAAATAGCCTGCGCACCCAAGTGGCCCCGAAAGCTCGTTTGCATTGGTCACGTGAATATCCGAGCGCATTTCAGAAACCTTGTTATACAGCATATACGGCGCGCTCATGCAAACCCAATGAAGCCAAGTAAACCAAATTCTATACTTTCTCCTCTGTCGAGGCCTAAGAGGCAGCTATTGCCCTTGACACCGCACAAACCTTTGCGGAATACATTTTCAGTGATTCCAAGCCTGCGGTCTTCAAGTGCACTATTAGACGGGTGGCACCCCAGGCCACCCGTATCTTGCGTTCTGACGCTGTCCCCTCTAGTCTCGTACAAATCATCTGAGTACCCGCTCGCGCGGTTCATCCTGGCAACGAGGCGGCCGGTTCCACAGCTCCCAATTTGACTGACCGAGCAAGCCCGCCCTCGCTGGGAATGCACACTCGCTATGCGTTCCTCAAGTTCCACGACATAACCTTGCACTACCGCCTGTCTCGCCTCACCTTCCCACCCGCCGCACAAATCCCCTTCCCAGTACCACCAACACTTGTGGCGCCAACTTCAGGTTCGCACATTTCTTAGTCCCGCACATTTTACCTTCTTCCACCCCGGGGCGTATCCACCGGCCTACCGCTTGTGTGGTATCTCCATCGCCAATTATGACCAGGCACACTTTCCCCCTGCCTCTTGGCACCCAAGAAGTCCGCAGCACTGTAATGCTGCTTTGTCTAGCGCCAGGCTTATCTCCAACTTCGGCTGGTGATTTGGGCGGAGGAAGTCGCGACTAGGCACGGCCTGGTCACCACAATCAGCAGCGTGAAGGCCACGCACAACGCTGCTCTTTAAATTAAAAAAAAAAATATCTGTTGGCCTTTGCACAAATGAAGTTTTGCACCATCAGTGTCGCGATACCTAATTCTAAAACTGCTGATGGAGCACAGCCGACTTCACGTAACCCTGTTTCAGGAAAAAAAAGAACTGCTGGGACTTTTCCTATGCCTATATTTGTGAAATTCCGCCTTTTATTTATAACCCAATAAGGAGTTCAATATAAAATCTATTGCTTGTCGAGAAAAATAGCCTATGTGCTTGCAAACATACAAAAATACTGAAATTCTGTAAGACTAATTGCGTTTAACATGCAGGCGATACTTGAGTTAATGTTACTTCTGATGCAAACGACGCCTCTGTTGAAAGGTTAGTGTTCTGGCTCCATCATCGATGGGCAAATGGAACGCCTGAAGTAGTGACTGTACCCAACTGTTATAGCGTCCTGTGATGAAACAAACTTTTTCTAAACAGTGACAGCTACACACAGCTCCCGCACGGCAAAGTTCATGTTAGTTTGAGTCAATCACCTTTTATCCCTACAAGAAGCACAAAGGCAGCTTCGCCCAAGATGTGCCAAGCCTGAAGGAGCAGCGGAGCTGGGTGGCCTTCCTTGTTTCTCTTTATTTTTTCCGTTCTTTTTCTCTTTTTGTTTCTCTTTCTCTCTGTTTTTATCTCCATTTTGTCTCTGTTTCTATTTTTCTTTTTGCCTTAATATATTTCTCTTCTTGTCTCGCTTTTTGTATCTTTATTCGCTCTCTTCCTTTGTCTCCCTTTCTTTCTGCCTATCTCTCTGTCTACTTCTTTCTTTGTCATTCAAGCTTTTTTTTCTATTTCTTGCTGTTTATTTCTCTCTTGCTTTTTTTCCTTTCTGTACTACTGCTCTCAACCAAGGAGGTTTAAAAAAAAATCACAGCATATCCACGGGGTGAATGATGATGAGTGGGGCGAAGCTACGGAGGGAATCATCTGTAAACCGTGAAACTCTTCCGTGAAATGCGCCCAGTACATAATATAAAGAGTGTGAAACATCGTGTGTATATTAAACATCAAACTTTTATTGTACTGTTGGTTTACGTGGTCCCTTCATTATCACTTGTGATCGGTGAAATGCAAGGAAGAAGTCCGCTCCCGAGCGAAAGAGCGCCAAGAGCGACCGCATTCCCCGCTCGCCCTGTGCGAATTAAAGGCAAGGCTAGAGGGAAGACAGGACGCGCGTTCCACGACGCGAGGTCGGTAGCATGCCCAACGAAAGCCAACGGAACGCGATCGTGCAAGTGCTCCGGCTTCGCATCGCCTCATGGTTCCATTTAGCGTCCCAAAACCAAACATATTGCTCAAGGTGTGCCTTGCGTTTTTCGTAGAAATAATTTCTTTATCATGTACATTAAGACGAAAAGTTGAAAGCTCACTAGAGTGTATCGCCCGCAAAGTATGTCTTTTAGTGTGATTTAACTCTCGTACGGCAGGGTCCTCGCGCCGTTGCCGGTCCACCTCGCCCGTTGACGATCGGGCGAGGTGGCTAAATACAACTACTACTACTACACTTTAAGAAAAACATCTGGCGTTCTTTCGTTCTGCTTTTACAAAACATCTGGCGTCTTTCGTTGGTTTATTTCATCAATCAACGGCGTTTTGAACAAAATTTTTATTGTTTAATCACGCACAGGAGAAATCTCACCAGGCACTACCTTGGAGGTAAACAATGGCTGCTAATGGCAATGAGAGACAGAAGAAGTCGGCTTTTAGCTAACACTTACACTTCTACTAACGTTTCTTACTGGAACATGCCAATGGCTGCTAATGGGGAATGAGAGACAGAAGAATTCGGCTTTTAGTTAACGCGCACGCTGCGAATTTTTTATTGTTCAACAACGCACAGGAGAAATCTCCCACCGGCACCACCTTGGAGGTCAAAGCGTAAGACTTGTTACTCACTACTACGATCACGACGACTACGAGGGACGAACGGGTGCCGCCTTAAGGAGCTTCGCCCCTAAAAAATTCTAGAGTGAAAGCTCACGCAACGCCTTGCCAGCCAAAGTGAAGCCAGCTTTTGCCCACCAAAGAGCGCGGAAACATGCTCTTTTCTTGTGGTGCCTAGTTAGAGATCAAATTGTTTTGTTCTGTTAGTGTAGATGCTACGTTAATTACAAAATAAAAGATCGTTGTTGCCGACAAAAGTAACCCGTGGAGAGGAGTATTGGCGATTTATCTCCACTAAAATTTGCCATGACTTTGAGGCTGATTTGCGAAAACTAGTAACACAAAGACACACTTTGAGCAGTATCTGACCCGTAAAAGTTGCCATATTAAACTCGTGTGGCGTGCGAGGAAAACGCTCGCCTTCCTTCGCCAAAAGTCGATGGTTTATTATGCCCCTACTAAGATGGCGGGCGCAGCCGCCATCTTTCGGGGGGCACAGCTTCACTCTTGCGCAATAATCGCCACTCCAGCAATTTTTTTTAACCTCCTTGCTCTCGCCCATCCGAGTTGCTGCATCCCACTCCGGACAAATCTGCGATGCGGGAGAGCGCAAGCCGGGCGCCCGTGTCCTCGGAGCGAAGCAGGAGATGAAAAAAAGGACGCAGAGAGCGCGTGCCCGCCGATCGACTGCGTTGCACGCACTGCGCGCGCGCAGCTTTGCCAGGTGATAGGCGACGCGAGATGCCATGTATGGTGATGATAGCTTTCGTTAACACCTAGTATCGAACGTCGAGCTCAAACAGCTCAGCTGTTAAAACAGCCCTCTAATTGAGTATCATAGTAGAGTACTTAGTATCCTAGATTGCACCCAATTTTTAACCCACATATGCAGAAATAATCACCCATGGTAGAGTAGTAACGAGGCGCAGTCCCAGCGCTGCAGTCACATCTCCAGCCCTGCGCGAGGCACGAGCCGGAACGGCCTAGCTACCTGTGTTTGCTGCAATGCTACTCTTCCGACGCAACCAGCGCTTTTAGCCCAGTGTTTGCATTATATTTTGGTGGAGGTGCTGGGTATCGATCCTAATACCTCTCGCTTAGAAATCGTTCACCTTTTGCTCCAAATACTCAAAGCAATTTCTGTAAATGAATAACCTAGTGGTGTAATTGGTACTCTAGATCGACCCCATTTTGTTTTAATCACACACGCACGCAAACAAGAAGTAAACATATCTCTTAAAGGGGACCATGAGGCGATGCGAAGCCGGAGCACTTGCACGATCGCGTTCCGTTGGCGTTCTTTGGGCATGCTACCGACCTCGCGTCGTGGAACGCGAAGGGGAAAGCTACGCGCGTCTTATCTTCCCTCTAGTCTGGCCGTTAATTCTCACAGGGCGAGCGGGGAACGCAGTCGGCAGGCGTGCGAGAGGGGGGAAGCGTAGGAGAGGAGAGAGAGGGGGAGGGGACGCCCATGCGCTGGTGCTCATCGCGGCGTTGCGCAGGAGAGAATTTCGGAATGTCTAGCCCCGTTTCAGAGGAAGAGTGAAAATGGGGAGGGGGTAGGGGAGAGGGTGAGTGGAGAGGGTATGCGTATGCGCAGTAAGGGTGGTCACGCCGCACACCACCACCACCACCACCACCACCACCACCGGATTGAACTCCGCCATAAGATACTTCGCATCTAATATGCGAGTCCTTCCACTCTGATCCGCAATGCGCGCACTCTGGGGTATCCAAAACTTACCACCACATTCGACAACGATACTTCTGGCGAGGGATGTACCGCTACGTGCAGAAGTTCGTCCGCTCCTGCCTCGATTGCCAACGCCGAAAACCTTCAACGCACGAGTCACCAGTCGGTCTACAACCATTACCATGACCAAGGAGGTAGAAAAAATGGCCGTTTACAAGAAAAATAACACTCTTTATTTTTCCCACAACGAGGAGCTCAAAATAAAATCTAGCGCGTCGTGAGGAAAATAGCCCACCCCCATGCGAACATACAAAAATAAGAACATTTAATCAAACTAATTCGGTTTAACTTTCCGGTGACACTTGAGTCAATGTTACTGCTGATGCGAATAAAGCCGCATTTGAAATTTCATTCCTTTGGCTCCATGAGCGCTCACGGAGGAGCAGCTCTCCCATGACAGAGTGCATAGTTTGTAAACGCAATCATCTCTTGTCCTAAACACAAGGACACAGCCGTGTAATTCATTGGCATAGTAGAGTACTTGGAACCCTTGATTGTCCTAATGTTTTAACCCACACAAATCTAAATATATCCGATGGTAGGTCATATAGCATTCGAAATCGTTCAAATGAATAGTCTACTGGCGTAAATTGCTACTCTAAGTCGACCTTATTTTGTTTCACTAACACACGCACACAAGGAAGAAGCACATCTCTCATAGTAGAATACCCCTTCACAAAAGCGCTGGTGGGAGCATTGCCTTCACCGCTGTGACACTGGGGTACATTAGAAGGCGCTGCAAACGCTGCAATTTTCACTGGAGTGCACTGGCGCACACCTGTACTGTGTGTGTGTGCCTGTGCCGCGCTGTCTTCAGTATTGCGCGCCGCGGAATGATTCAACCTCGCTAAATATCTATGATTCAGTTGTAGACGATAGATGTTATCCTTGCAGGTCTCAAACATATATCACAATGTCTAGCTTTGTAAAATTAAGGGGATGAGATGTCGCTTTTCTCATGGTATGCGAAATCACTGTAACTTTTAATGTTTCTCTTTCGAATGTGTAGAAAAATATGTTCTAAAACCAAAGCAGCCAACACGTATCATTACGCTTTCTGGCACTCCTTCTTTTCTTTTTAGTCATGGAGTGTCATAAGGGCGTTAATTTTTGTGGAGCACGTGGCAGCATTGAACGTTTACATTTAATCCATGTCCCCGCACGTATCTCAGTTTTACATCGGTTGTGTTCTACTGTAACGATTTGATTGTAGTGTTTATTAGACTGGAGTCATCGGTGCGAACAGCGACGGCAAATTGTTAGATAACCGCGCAGTTGGCGAGAAAGAAATGAGCACTGGCTTTGCAACGCCTTCGAACGCAGACTAGTAAAACAGCCGTCGCTCGATATCGCCACACCGGAAACGCATTTCTGGCAATTCGTTCCCCTTCCGCTTACATCAGCTGGACTTTAAGCTAGTAGCACGGCCGCTATATAAAAAAACAGGTGCGGCCTGCTGCGTCGCGTCGCCGTCAATGGGCGAGCGCGGGTCGGCTGAGCGGCAGCTGTTTTGGGTGAGGGCGCCACAAGCACGGTCCTCAAGGCAGACGCCGGTTCGTGTTACGATGTGGTCGCCTCAGGATTTATGCGTGTCCGTGTGCTTTCTCGTGTGCTTTCTCGTGTGCTTTCTAATGTCTTGTGGGTGACCATGCGTGTGAGCAGCTTGCCTCATGTTTCCTGCGCCTGAGTACGGTTTTCTGGTGCGCGCGTGTGTGGCAGACGGTTTATTCTAGCGGTGTGATGACGCGAAGCTGTTGTGTGCCGCTGTGCAACTCGAACGCGTGAAAAGACGCTATTGTGAAGTACCACGTATTCCCGTGCGATCTACAGTGTCGGGAAGCGTAGTATTCGTAACAGAGCACTTCTTTTTGTCACAAACGAGCGCTAAAACATGCGCGCGCTGCATCCAGACGACAGCATCAAGCCACTGCGCCGACAGTTACCCCCAACGGGTGCGCGCAACGAAAAAAAAAAGACAAGCATCAAAAGGCGCCCAGGGCAAGCACCTACCCTCTTCACCGAAGACGCCGTCGCGGTCGCGACAGCCTAACACCCGCGCAGATCGGGAGAATTCAAGAAATCAAAGTGGAACCAACCGATTCCGCAGACGAACCGGCGAGACGAATCCCTTTCCCCTAGCTGTCGCTATGCTACGTGCTACAAGCGGAACAATCACTTGGAATGGTCGCGAAACCGGGAAGGATCCGAACGAGAGACGACGGAGGGTGGGACGGTGTGGTGAAGTCGGCGAAGACGTTATGTTGTTCGTGTGAGTCGTGTAGTGCGGTCAGTAGATCTTGGATGATCGAGTGATGATGCCGTGGGAGCACTGTTTTGAAGAGTGTCGCCGAACGACGGTGATCAGAGCTGTGGGTCGTTTGAGTGTTTCCTGGAAGAGAAATATTCGAGAAATGTTCCAAGAATTGTGGGCTGCACACGTTTGGTGAATATTCAAGGCCTTTAAGTGTTCTTGGATAGTTTCTAATGGATGAGAGTGCATTTGTAGCACGGTAAGTTTGTTCCCGTTGTTTTAAACACCATCTAAGTGATGTTGTGAGTATTAATTGATACCTGCCGAGTGTGCAAGTTTGTGTGATGCTTGTACTGCCTTAACAGAGAATACATTTGTTTCTGTTATCAACTCTTGGCTCTAACTCGGTCTTCGGACCACAACCGGCGTTCGTTGGCGCACTAAAAGACCTACATTTAAATTGTGTGTGCTTTCGTGGTGCGTTTCGGTGGACCAACAAGTCAGCCCTTGGAATCTGCCCGGCGAATGCCTCCCGATTAACAGGATCAGTGATTGAGTGACACTTTTCATTTCAGGTGAGTCAAACGGGCAGCATTCATGGAGAGTATTGAGGCCCACTCTTGAAAACATTTGTACTCCTAGGGCCAACTGTTCACATATGTGAGGTAATCGGCACTTCTAATAACGACTTCAATATCCAACCTGTAATATGCAACTATAAAACGCGTTATCTACGGCCTGATTGGAGTAAGTGTCGCGCGTACGAACGCGACTGTCGAGGTGCTTCTCCGTGAACAGCTGACCGGTGTTGTGGCGCCAGAGCGGGCGCAAGGAGAACTATGCCCCAGACGCCGTTTCAGTGCCACGCAGCAGGCCGCACCTGTTTTTTTTTATGTAGCGGCCGTGCTAGTAGTCAAAAAGCCTCCGAAGCTAAAATTCAGAAACTTGAACCTTAAAAACCCAGCTGCGCAGAAATTGGTCCCCCATATTGCCACTCCCAGCAAAGGTTAGCGTACCTAGCTTACTGGCCGGGTCTGCTTACTCGCCACCGCTGCCTCTGTGTTTCAGTATAATCAGTTACGACGAGTAAGCATGACTGTACAGTACAACGATGACATCGCTTAACCCAAATAAACCATATCTTCTTGTGCACAGTGTCCGCACAAGGAGCGATCAGCATCGATACAGCGCGCTTTAGCGAACCAACACAAGGTGTCACCGAAAACTGCCGTGCGCACGGGGGGGGGGGGGGGGGGGGCAAAATCTGCCCTGCATATTGACTTAGTAGGGAGGGGGGCGCTGTGATGAACCTTCGCACCCCCACACCCCCTGATGGGGAACCACAGGCCTATTACCGGCACGGTCGTATATGTGACAACGCATACTGATCAATTGTTGCACCCTTAGTGAACTAACATTATGGCAAAATTTTTCAGCTCAATATGCAATTTAGTCAATCGATAGAGCTGCAAATCAGTACGTCGCACGGCTGCTGTACTAGCGTAACGCCGCTTGCGCGAGAAAACTGCTCGGTATTCAACCAAGCGCGAACCTAATGAGGTTGCAGTCACCATAGAACGTCTTTACATATCAACCAGGGCAAAGAGCGAAAAACGGCTACTAAACTCGGCAGCAACAGCTGGCAAACTGCACCTTCTGCTGGTTCCATTTGATATTTGTCGGTGGTGAAATGTGAATTCTTGAAGAAAATTGGCGCAGTTGCCCCTATCGGCATGCCATCTGTTGCTTCCAGTGGTTTCTTTGTGTATAATAAAGAAGCAAGTTTTATTTGGAAAGGAAAATCTCGTCTGTCATACCTAAAGATGAAATCGAATGGTGTGTTCATGTGTTGACTATTTATTTCACGGAATGACGAGCGCGTGTCGGCGTAGTCTCTGGAGAGCAGGACTGATTGACAGAAATGATGAGCCTCTGCGATCAACAAAAACGCATATTCCAGGAACAAGTGATTTAAATACGCGGGACATATGGACGTTCTGGTGACTCTCTAGACTGGTTTTATGTGTTTGATTTGTGTTTAAATATGCCAGATTATTATTTTTTTATAATATCACTCTAAGTGCAACGGTTTTGTTGCCTGTAATAAAGAAACAACAATTTGGCGTGGCGCAACGGTACGGTACTAGGTTCGGGATCACAAAGTGACGACTTCGACTCCTGGTGGCGTAAGTTTTTTTTTATAGGTCTTCTTTCTTTCTGTTTATTGTACATATGCCTTCAATGTCGCTTTCTTTACTCATACGTATGTGCATTGCATGTAGGCGCAGTGTTTGAAACTCTAAAGCCGTTTCGCTCTCAAGGGGTGCTATGCAGGATGGCCCGAGCTTCTCGAGAACACGAGCACGCTCTCAGCTCGCACTACGGTGGTCATGATAGGAAGACAGCGCGAAGCGCGCCATAGCAGCGTTGATAAAAACGGCTACAAGAACGAGCATGGCGTAGCAAACGCATGTGCGGCATTTTCGGCAGTTTTCAAAGGAACACTGGGAACACCGCGTGCGAACGTCAGCGCCGCCACTCAGTCAACATTTCAATAGTGCAGATACGTCAGCGTGATTGTCGGGTTATCTTTTTGCCAACTGAACACTGCACCTCCCGCAGCCGTGTTCATGGGCATTTGTCCTCTTTCGGGCATGTTCTTTCGTTTCACCTGCAGCATGGAAATTTCCATTCTCGAAGGCAACAAGGGCGCACACGCAGCACTATCGTGCAGCTCGTTTCGCTTCTCTCGAATATTACAGATAAATAAACGGACAGACTAGTACTACTTACAATGCGCGTTTGAAGATTTTTCTGCAGTAAGTTATCGGTAGAAGGAATGTCTCCGCAAACAAGTAAATAGTAACACTTCTCGCCGCAAATGCCACCAAGGGCGCTTGCTACATGGCTGTGAGTGGTATGTCGTGAGCGCGGTGAATTTGAACGCGAGACATCGTAGTTACGTGACGATATAACCTTCATTTCTTCCTGCGTGTGTGCGTAGTCTGTGCGATTAAGCTCATAGATAAATCGAATCGTGCCGCTCGCTGGCGTTGCGGCATGAGCACTGCTCCTCGGCAAGAGCAAACGCTGTGGGCGGACCCGATCTTCGCCGCGGGCGTCGGTCAATCAAACTGACTGACAGATTGATTATTCCAAAGAATACTTAGAGCAGACATTAAACGCTTGAAAAGGAATTTAAACAGCCCGTACCTTTAAAAAATATCGTTAGTAAACGTTTCTGACACTTTTCTTGCATGGGTGCACTTCTGCAATCATTGGAACGACAAACAAATGAAAGAAGATGCCTCTGGTTTAAAGACACCACCTAGCGTTGTCGAGCACCCTTGACGTGACGCTGCGTTCCATCGTAGCCAATGGGACGCAGCGCGCTTAGGGGTGGATTTGACCTTTTCGTACTGTTAGCTCGTTCAAAAGGGGGTGTCGCCATAAGTCGAAAAATCCCGAGTTTCACCAAACTCTGGCCATATCACAAAGCATGCCAGTATGCACCGCGACACTGGAGCTAGGAGGACAAAAAACGCCTATGTTTAACAGAAATAGCTTCTTCTGTTTTTCCCGCAATGAGGAGTTCAGTATAAATACTAAGCGCTTCGTGAGGAAAATAGCCCACCCGTACGTGAACATACAAAAATAATTATATTCAATGAAACTAATTCCATATAGCGTGAAGGAGATACTTGAGTTAATATTACTGCTGATGCAGACGATGCCAGTATTGGAATTTTATTCCTACGGCTCCATGAGCGCTCCATCGCCGCACGTGTAATTAGGTCCCCGAAAGCCTCACAAAGGCGTGTCATTGTGTGGAATTACCTCGATGAGCAGTTGGATTATAACGGAGAAGAGGCCTATCTTCGACGATGACACACGCGTTTCTTTAAAGTAAAGAATGGACGGCTGGGATTTCCAATAGTCCCGTACTAACAGAGCGCCCACTCGAATAAGCATGGATGCCTGATGGTCTTCAATATGTGAACAATTTGATCCAGGTTATTGTTCCTTTATTTTTAGTTATTTTAAACATGCAGAGATAAATCAGTCCTTTAGTTGTTTATCTGTTGAAAGTATATACTGTTTTAGTTGTTTTGTTTGCTTGTGTACAAGTTACATGTACAATAAAACTTCCCCTTTCGTTAGGACAGATACATACAGCTCTCCTATGGAAGAGTGCGTAGTACGTTAAATCGAGCCCGTTTTGTCCTAAACACAGGAAAATGGCCATGTAATCGATTGGCATAGTAGTTTAGTTGGAACTCTTGATCGGCGCCGTTTTTGAACGCAAACATACCTAAATATATCCGGTGGTTGAACATATAGCATTCGAAACCGTACATCTTGTTTTTTCGTAACACGCGACTCCCACGTACGCTCACGGCTCCACGATCGCCGCAGCATCAGTGCGCACAGAATCAAGCGTCACAGCGGGAGCCGCAGCTGTGGCACTGTCCATTCCAGGTGCTGAAAATAGGAGCCTGTGCTCTTACTGACAGACTGACAAGACGCTTGCTGATTCTTCCTTCATGGAGATTTACCTTTCGGGAATCATCCGTATACTGGGATATAGTCTCCATATGGACCATGGCACAGTCTGGTGTCCGGCACACATCGGAGTGGTAGGCAACGATTGGGGGGATCGCCTGTCTCGAGGAATGACCGGCCGAGCCGCTATACACACAGATAGCTCGAACGAACGCCTATCCGACACCCAAACGGCACTCCAAGTTACATAATGGGGGCACGAAGACTGCGAAGGCCAACCAAAGCACCTAGTCATGCGAAATTCAACAGGAGACAGGCGAGGAACTGGCGCCGAATAAAGACGAACACCTGCCCACACATACATAAATTGCACAAAATATTTCCCCAAAACACACCGACACATGTCCGTGGTGTGATTCCACCCCGACTTTCGAAGATATGACCTACGGAGCACACAGCGTCGGGCTGACGCCGTCTCGCCGCTAATTAAGGACACACTCGTAAATTGGTCGTGTGAGACGCGATTATCCAAGCTAGACTTGGGAAGCTAATTGGCAACCCTTGACCAATCCGGGCGAGTCGCTATAGCCAGCGGGGTCCTAGACGAGAAGTGTGCGTGCGTGTATACTGCATTTACGTTGGAGTCATCTTAGCCGAATGCTTAAATGGCCCCTCACCAGGCCACATAGCATATTTCAGTTATGCACTGGAAGTTGTTACGTGCACATTAGCGAGGGTTGTACTACAAGAATGTTTTGAATATATTGAAGCTGCGTGAAACCATGACGTGAGGAGGCGAGCTTCACAGCCTTGGCCCTTGTCCAGTCTAGCGTTCGCAAGCCAAATCTTTGCGCAGGCAACGGGGTGTTGTACGCATCGGTGTCACTTCCCGCTTTCGCGTAAGCACACTATGCCATCCTTCAATGGACAGCTGCATATGGTTAAATGCACTCGAGCAGGGTTCGCATTTCTCGTTGACTCAGACCAATACTCGCTAGTAAAGTAATAAAAAAAGCACGGGCAACGATGAATATGTTGTCTAGATGTTCCGTGGCAAACCTCGTACCAACGTAGGTTCTACTTACCACCGGACGCGTTCCTGCAAAGACAAAACACGAGCAAGAACAGACACCAGCAGAACACAACTTCAAAAATGTTTTTCTTGTTTATAACAAAAAGTAATTTGATAAAACTTTCTCAGTCAGTAGACGACAAATGTTGCTAGTAAATGAGCTAGTTAGCATAATTTTACTAGGAACATCTCAATGTTAAATTTACTACTGAACATGTGCGGAAAAGAACTTTTTCGCAACTTTGTCGCCAGTTGCACACACCATTTGTCGCTATATACGTCTAAAACTATTTTTTTGCTATAGTAAAACTTCCTGGTGATCAGTTTATAAAAAATATTGCATTTCACTGAATGTCGCCTTTCTATGAAAAAATCTCCAATAAGGGCCATATTGTCCATAATTAGGGCAGCATAAAAACACCCAAGAAAGCGTAAAAATTCGTGAAACCTATCTTGAGTGAATGGACTACGATCGTTCTGTAGGTAAAATTTCGTTCTAGCCTAATTTAAAGCGAAGATATTTTTTGACAACGTGTATTACTATCCATAGTTTCGAGCTTTCCGAAAAAGTTCACATGCGATTAGCGGCACTGAAAATTACTTTTCCCAAAAATATCTTGGCAGTAGACTTCTTGCTTTGGATACATAGTCCTCGATTTTTTTAGCACGAAAGTGTTTTATGCCGGGGTCCACCAGGGCTCCACTGACGTATTTCCGTCACGGACATGACGTTGTAAAATATAAAGACTGAGAGTTGGCAAAGAAAAAAACTAGAAGAAAAAGTTCCGTTACCGGGAGCCTAACATACGATCCTTCGCTCCACAGCGCAAAACAATTCGGCCACAGACGGCACGTTCGTGGACATGCTAACGGCGAGCTATTTATATACACCATTTGCCGGTGGCGGTACTCGGAGATCGGTGGTACATCAGCGTGTTTTCGTTATCACTAGAGAGATGGCGAGAAGGGCTGGAAGAGCGCGCTTTAAAAGTTGTCGCCCCACGCGGATGAGCGCGCACCTCTAAAGCCCCTTGATGTTGGAAAGTAGCGACGCTCCTTTATCCACGCCGGCTCATCCTCGCCGCGCCGTCAACCTCCTCTTTTTTCACCCTCTCTTTCGCGGAGCCGGCGCATCCGCAACGCTGAATGGCTGCGACGCGCGATAGCTCCTAGTCAGGTGACCCTGACGTCACGAGAAGCGAGCGCAAGCAAACTTCGCGCGCTTTCAGCTGCTCACGCCCGCCATGAACCCTCCAGGCGTCAACCCTCCAGGCGTGTGTGTACGGGTGTGTGCAGGTGTATGCGTTTTTGTATGTGCGCATATGTGCGCCTGCGTTTGTATGTGCGTGTGCGCACGTGTTAACGTGTGAGTGCATGTGCGTGCGTTTGTATATTCGCGGTGTTTGTGCGTGTACGCACGTATGTGTATGCGTGCGCCTGCGCGTGCGTGTCTGTATACTCTGTATCACTTGTGCATGCGCGTGCGTTTCTGTATCGCTGTGTATGTGCGTGTGTGTCTGTATCGCGTGTGTATGTATGTGCCTGCGTGTCAGTATCGCGTGTGTATTTATGCGCGTGCGTGTCTGCATGGCGTGTGTATGTATGCGCGTGCGTGTCTGCATAGCGTGTATGTACGTGCGTGTCTGTATCGCGTGTGTATGTATGAGCGTGCGCGTCTGTATCGCGTGTGTATATGAGCGTGCGTGTCTTTATCGCGTGTGTATATGAGCGTACGTGTCTGTATCGCGTGTGTATATGAGCGTACGTGTCTGTATCGCGTGTGTATATGAGCGTACGTGTCTGTATCGCGTGTGTATGTATGTGCGTGCGTGTCTGTATCGCGTGTGTATGTATGTATGAGCGTGCGTGTCTGTATCGCGTGTGTATGTATGTATGAGCGTGCGTACCTGTATCGCGTGTGTATGTATGTGCGTGCGTGCCTGTATCGCGTGTGTATGTATGTGCGTGCGTGCCTGTATCGCGTGTGTATGTATGTATGTGCGTGCGTGTCTGTATCGCGTCTATATGCGCGTGTATATGTATGTATGTGCGTGCGTGCGTGTCTATATCGCGTATGTATGCGCATGTGTATGTAAGTGCGTGCGTGTCTGTTCGCATGTCCACGCACGCGTGTCTGTAGCACGTGTGTACGCGCGTGTGTATGTATGTGCGTATCTATATTGCGTGTGTATGAGCGTGCGTGCCTGTATCTCGTGCGTATGAACGTGTGTATCTATGTGTGTGCGTGTCTGTATCGCGTGTGTATGCATGTCCGTGTGTGTACGTATGTGCGTGTCTTTATCACGTGTGTATAAGCGTACGTGTGTGTGCCTGCGTGCATGCATCGTGTGCGTGCGTGCGTGCCTGACAGCGGCATTGACACAAAAAGGCTTCGGGCTCACTCATTTGGCCCAATTTAAGTAAACCACCACATTCCTTCTTGGGTGCCTTCTTTTAGCTCATCAAGACCACAATTATGAAAAAAATTCTCGCCTATACTTTATGCTGGTTACATTATATGCGTTAATACACCGCGTTAAGGACAGCCGAGGCGGCGACGGGAAGGTAAACCGCTCAGCCGCCAGTTGATATATTCATTTTTTTTCGAAGCGCTTTGTTCTATCGGAAGCCCACTTTCGTCATGACTATTGCTTAAGAAACAGGTTCTCATTTGACGCTTCAAGGGGCCGATTAAACAAGCGCGCGCAGTGATTTTAATGCGGCTGCGGCGAGCCAGTGGAGGGTTCAGCGTGCCGTGCGCAGCCAGCGCCGGCCAGGGGAGGGGAGAAATCAGAGGAGAATTGAGGAGGAAAACGCGCGCGCGGAGGAGAGTGTCGCTACTTTCTAGATCAAGGGGCTTTACGCACCTCTACAGGGCGTGGTGCTAGTGCGCGGGCTTTTCTCGTGATGGCGATGGTGTGTACGTCTTGTGCTCTCACTGCAAGTTTACGTTGAGAGCACGAAGGTCACTTCGCTCACTGCAGCGGCCGCTTTTGCGAAAGGAGCGCGCTGCTTACACAGAATTAGGTTACAGTTAGTTCGCGCTCATCCTGTGTATGTTCGTTCCGTGCGCCCTTTCTGATTGAGGAGCGCGTTGCAAATTTCGAACTGCTTGCCGTTCTTCGCGTGACATTGCAATTTGTTGCTGTAGCATTCATTCCTTCGCCCTTGGGACGAAAGAATGCACAACAAACGCTCAACTGCGTCTGTGAAGGCACGTTTCACTTTCGTTTTAATCCGATTCCTATGACAGGGGGATCAGCCAGGTTTTTTTTTTCATTGAAATTGCAGATGGTCGAGTGCCAAGGCTGGGATGGTTGGTCTGGAATGACCCATATCGGAGACGGAGGATCAGGTGACGTGCGCGTATAGGTAAATCATGCACAGGCTACAATGCGTGAACGCGACGTGCGTTCTTTCTTTCTCAGGAATTTATGCTGCGTATTGGAACATCGACACTCGTAATTTTACCAGTTCAGTTGCGAGGCTCTCCCTCAGCGTGGTTAGGCGAAATTCTATAATAACCACGCAAGGAAGCATGCGAGCGCTGAGCAACGCGGTGTGCATCACAAGCGGCAACTCCTTGTGTAGGGGCTTGCCATGACAGGCGCCTGTGCCGGCACGCCTGGGGCTGTGAAAATTAATTGCTCGTGGGAACGTTGTCGACATCTACGTAGACGCAGACAGTGCCATACGCCATCGCCCCATCTTGGAGCGCGGCGCCCGCGAGACGAAGGGCAAACGACGTTCAGTTTAAAATTTGAGCTCTTTCCCTGGCGCGTGGCGTTGTCAACCTTCGCAAACGCGGTTGCGAGCGCACAGTATATGCATTGAACGTGTCAGCTCGAAATGGCCAGACCACGTGAGGGGCCCTTTAAGAGACCCTGTGAGAGTTTCAGGAGCTGGCTCTCCAGGTTATTAAGCTGGGGCAAAGTCCCGCTCCGTAAGCGTAACCTTAGTTCCAGAGGCGACCGCTACAGGCGCAGCTCGCGCGAAAGAGAAGCCTTCTTCCTCCTGTGCTTCGAGAGCCTTGATTACGATAATAACGCAAGCAAAACAACATATGGCATAGACAACTGTAGCATGCGGCGCTCGCTCCACTACGGCAGTGCGCTTCGATACTAATAACATGGACTAAGAAGACAAGGCGGCGGAGCGGAGGGCTCGCAAGGCAGCAACGCGGGCTCGCCACCAAGACCCTGCGGTGAGAGCTCGCGAGGCCGCAGAGAGACGTCAGTACCGTGGGGGCCCCGAGGTAAAAGCCCGCGAAGCCGAAGCGGTGCGGGAGCGGCGGCGAGAGAACCTCGAAGAGGTACGGGCGCGGGATGCAGCAGGGAAGCTTTGAAAGCGGCTGCTACCTGAAGTTGGTGGCGCCGACGCGCTTCAAGCGAGATTTCCTCGACCACACAATCGGCCACAGCTGCAAGGTCTGCTACCGCTTGTGGTTCAACAACAACCTGACCACATTCACTACTATAACAACGTGTGACGACTTTATATGACAGTAGAGGAATTGTAAGGAGCATTGACGGTTTACCCGATTATCCCAGAGCCAGCTCCTCAATGACCATTCACTTAGTGAATATGGCGTGATTTCTTTGCTATTATATTTTAATTTTAATGGTGTATTATTGGTTGCATGCCGCGTGCTAGTGCTGTTTGTACTACCGTAAGCGCGCAAAAGTATTTTTCTAAGGAAGACAAAATATTTTCTGCTGAAACCTCACGTGACTTCCCGTCAACTTTTTTTGTCTCTGTAAAGCGTGCTCTCTCTGTAAGTACAACTTGCACGGCGAGAAAGCCTTGCAGGTGTACCGCTGTTGAATTGTTTCTGTAAAACGCGTTCTCTTTGTGAACGATCGTTCCCATGGAAAAGACAGACAAAGAAAAATAATGGCGTCGTAGTTGTCCAGTGATTTGTTAGACTCGCCCGATGGCATGACTTCAAAGCAGCCTTACCACAAACTATGTTTTTAATCGAAGCCAAACGTCGGATGCGCACACTCTGCCTTCTCAATTCTTTTTTGATCGCCTTTACTTTTTCGAATCATTGGTAAGCCATCTAGATGTTTTCTTGTTGGTCATCGCTGCCTTCCCCATTTCTATAATTAATAAGTATTCCTTAGATATGTTTTCAGAGAAAATGTGTGGTGCGTGTGCGTGCATGTACATCACGCGCATGAAAGCCTTACCGAAACATTCAAAGAGAGAGGGTAGGACGCTATAGTTGCTATGCCACGTAACAATATCTTACAATCGGCGCAGAAAGAAAGCAGGACGGCCAAGTAACCATATCATGCAAGAGTACGCAAGTAGTCTTCCCGTGTGCACTTTCTTTCTTTCCTCCTTTCTTTCTTTCTTTCTTTCTTTCTTTCTTTCTTTCTTTCTTTCTTTCTTTCTTTCTTTCTTTCTTTCTTTCTTTCTTTCTTTCTTTCTTTCTTTCTTTCTTTCTTTCTTTCTTTCTTTCTTTCTTTCTTTCTGCAGCTCCAAGTTTGATTACTTCCTATTTTGAAATTTTAGCCAGCTGTGCAGAGAATATAAGCTGGTTCTTCATTAGTGGAGGCCCCAATTACCTGTAGGCAATCGTGCCCTCTCATTAAGGCACCCCGTTGGTCCTTTTAACGCTATGAATCTTTCCTTGTAGATATGTCCTTTTTTTACTTTTATGCTTTATTCTGCAAACCTGCAGGCCCTCGGGCTATAATGCAGCTAACCCTATTAGATGTCTGTCTTCAAGTTAAAGAACATATATGGAAATACATGGAAATACATACGTGGAAACATACATGAAAATGTAATTCCGTAAGCCTTGACGCAGCGGTGTGTGCAAATGAATCCGGGTGGGTTAGAATCAGTTGTCCGAACATCATGAAGTTGGTATTCAATCAACAAACAAGAAAAAAAGCAGAAATATTAAAAAAAACACTGTGCACATTTACTACACATACTATCAACAGCGTACATTGAATCTCTCTGTGGGCCAAGTACAAAACATGCAAAGCGGTTACCGAGATCTCTGCGGGTAGAGTGTATACAAATATTTTAATGCGTTTGCAGACAAACTGACCATGAATACTGTTAAATGACATCATAATACCATGAAGAGATGGCGAAATATTAGTGGCATAGTTAATTAAGTTTGTCATTAACGAAATATGGCGAAGAGCAATAGTTTGAAACCGCCAATGTTACGCGCACGAGCGTTGCTTTCCTTGCGGTACGGCTGAAGGCGATGCGCACGGGGCGCGATTAAGCTAGCGTGTTCTACTCTTGAAGAGGAAGCTCAAGCGTCCTCCAGGTTTTTAAACCGATCATGAAGTTCAATACGCTCTTATTTGTATTGCGGGCCCTCTATGATGATATGTCGCACTGATGTGTCGAAATACTACAGTGATTGCACTGCGATGATGTTCTTTGTTTGATACGGGAAAAAATGTGCCCATCCGCAATCCACAATGCTCTGTCCACAATGCCCATCAAATGGCGCAGCAGTTTCGTGACGAGCAGGAATTATCCAACAATCCACAGCTCGCCTTTACGTTTTGCTTCATCATCCAACAAAGACGTTTCCGGAGAATGCGTGGCTACACAATGGTTCTGCAGGGAAATCGATATAACAGTAAGGACATCGATCGGATCTTGGTGGGAGGAGCAAAATCAATGTCACTTCGATCGCCTTTCGACAATGTTGTTCGCTTCGACCCTGAATGAATAATTGCTGCCGCACAAAATACGCTTTCTCCCCATCCTTATAAGTTCGCCGATTAAAAGGACAACTAAACATTTCTGCACTTTACTGAAGATTGGGCATTTCTATCTTCCCACATTGTTTGATAGAGAGAGACAGCGAAGTGCGGAATATTTCATACGCGCGGAGGGATGCGCAAACAACTGAACTTTATTTATTTCTCTCGCTAACCTGTGTTCCTTGCATAATATGGTTGTCTTCATTTTCGAGGATCGTACATTTCGCCTACAACGTGATACCCGCCATCGTAGCTCATCGTATGAGATGTTGCGCCCCTAACCTCGAGAACGCGGGTTCGACTCCAGGCACCGGTTGCTGCATTTCGATGGCAGCGAAATGCAACGTCGGCCGTGTACAGAGGTTTGGACGCAGGTAATAGAATTCCGCATTATGGAAATTAATCCAGAGTGCGACACTAGGGCGTGCCTCATATTGCATGTAAAACTATAACAGTTTTTCGACGGACATGCGCTTTCCTTTTACATATTAACAGGCTTCTTATCGAATATATGTTACTTTGCACTATTTTGATAAATATTACCGCGCTTCTGGATAGAGATTATTTTTGGACGCCATGTAGTCTGCTGTTTTAGCGTTGCCGCAAATGCTCCTACAGGAGTCTCGTTCTCGAGTATGTTGGCCACCATTGAAACAGCTGCCTTGTTTGAAAGCAGTATAAAAAAAAATCCACGCCATATCCGCGAAGTGAATGATGATTGAGGAGCTGGCTCAGAGATAATTGGGTAGACCGTGAATGCTCCGTACAAGTCCTCTACTGTAATATAAAGACGTCACACGTTGTTATAGTAGGGTGATTAAACGTAAGATCGAACAAACGATGGCTGGTCGACCTCTTGTATATATTTCAAAATTTTATATGTTATTGCCTAATGAGTGGAAAGAAGAGATCCGCAATTTGTTTTGCCGCCAATTTTTTTTTTCGAAGCACAGGAAATCAATAATGAGGTGGAGTGGAGCGCTCATCCGCTCTGCTGTTTTGGCCAACTTTCGTTATGAATTGCACTAAATATATTAAAGTTAGGTAGCTGAAATTTCTATCTCAAAAAAAAAAAAAATTCGGCAGATCCCACGTACCGTGGGAGTCGATGTTATGCGAAGCATGCGGCGGGAAGGTGGCGTAATTATTTTTACTGAGCGAGGCGTCACAAAATGACGCTAAAGATCTGTATAAATTTTATACGAACACATATATGTTGAAGAACCGCATATGTGTTATATAAGCAGTTGTTTACAGTTGGGTGACACTGCCAACGGCAACGTGGGTATTACCAACTCCAGAAGCGGTAAGCTGATATGTAGTGCTTATACTTGTCCCTTATGATGGAGAACGCACGCACGTTTCACGAACCCGTGTGCATGTGTGGAAGAAGTTCTTGACAGTTCTTGAACAAGGTCATCATCTCCGTGATCAGTGAGCACCAGCAGGTGGTCATCACTTGTTATAGGATCTGGTCGTGATCGCGGTGATGAGGGGTCCATGTGTAGTGAAGTATGTGGCATAGTAGAGCTGTTGGAATTCGTGGATGCCTCGGTCATTTCGTCGACAAATTGTGAGTCAATAGAGCGGGCGACATGTCGGAACCTGAAGCCACCCTTCGCGTTGGTGAATATAGGCCGTCGAGGCTGGTAGGCCTACATAGTGCTACGTAGACCAATATCGATGGATGACGCTTGTCGTATTCTTAGACTTCCTGGGCGTATGTGGCAGCGGCTGTCAATCAATCTGGCATCGTCCTCGGTCAGCATCATGCTCATCATCCTCGGTCAGTAAAGTGCACTTCGTCCGCATTCTGGCGGACGAAGTGCACTTTACGGTGTGGATATCATATGAAACTTTCGTTAATGTATTCCTCCGGGGTCGAGCAATGCTTCAATATAGCTTGCTGAATCATAGGAATACAAATGTAATGTTTATTAGACTGCTATAAAAACGGAGCCAACACTAGAACCACAGACGTTAATCTGATATGACGCCTGTATCGTAGGAGCACACATCGTAGGAGTATCATGTAGTGCTCATTGCGTTCTTGTAAAATCAGAGAGCAAGCACCACAACCACAACTGACGTTGCACCAATATTACGCCTGCGTAGGTTGTTTTTCCAAACCAGTTTATAGACCTGGCGTGGCTCAGTGGTAGAATACCTGTTTGCCACGCAGAATGTTTGGGTTCGATTTCTGCTGGGATCCTAATTTTCATTCTTTCCATTCGTCAAGTCAATGCTACTGATGTTGGTTTTTCTTAACGCTCTCGCTTTTAAGTTACCAATGTTTGTTCTCGCCGTTCCTGGGTAGATACAAACTGTCAATCACCTGTGGCGCATACCCGTACACCGCGGCCCGTGGCTAACGGGTATGTGCCACACGTGTCTAGTGGAAAGGGTTTGACGACGTACACGACAGGATTTTCACATTATTCATGTCATGACCCGACAATCGTATTCGTTAAATCCTCTTACCCTCCCAAGCCAATTTTGGTCCACACTGAGTTAAGGAGGCGATCATGAGAGCACCCAGACGTAGGCGGCTAGATAGATAGATAGATAGATAGATAGATAGATAGATAGATAGATAGATAGATAGATAGATAGATAGATAGATAGATAGATAGATAGATAGAAACGCTCAAAGTGCCACAGGTTCGCTAAGAAATGCTTCGCATTTAAAATGAGGCCGCTCAAAGTGAAATAAACATATCGTGGTTTTGGGGCGTAAAGTCCCAGAAAATATTAATAATACTACTCGTTCCGCGTTCAACGTGGATTTCTTGTATACATGTGCACACCTACATATATCTCAAGAGAAATGCTAAACTATGTTTTTTAGCAGTGTGTTTCTAGCACTCGGCGATAATGGAATCTAAGCAGATGTGTAGTGCTACAGAAGCGAAGAAAGTTGAAGTTTGAAGCTCTGGGCTCCCATCTTGTGGCCTCCCAAGAAAACAAGGGCTTTTCGTTGTAGTTAATTCGTATAGCGTTTGAGAACTTCGTGAACATTCGTGAAAGTACCAAAGCACACTTTGAGCTCGCGGTAACAACGACTCTCAAAAGACACTGCCGAGCGCATTTTTTCAGCTGTTCGAGCTATTGCATAAGAAAGAAAAAATGATGGCAGCGAAATCAGGATAACAGAAAATAACATTTAAGGACATAGCGACAGAGAAATCTGCGGAGGTCAAGACGTGAGAATTGAATACCACAGCCTGAGGGCATCGGCCTAAATACAATCTCCCCACCCTGTTTTTTTCCCTCTCAGTTAGAGGCGTCGATATTTCAGCTATTCCTGTCTTGTAGCAATAAGCAGCATATCCATTTCTTTGCATATATTAGTGTTTCAATTTTCACGTTCAATAAAGTAAATCCTATAAAGTTCTTTCAAGAAGATAAACGTCATCCGAAGTTTTCAGCACTTCTACCTCGTGGTAATCCTTATCGCAGCTGTCTGTGCAAACATATGGGTCCACATTATTTAACTTTCAGCTTCAGAACAATTTTTCCTCATGCGTAGCCCGAAACTAATATTCTCCCTGACCGCGCTTTTCCGACTTCCGGCAAATTTATTTTGCAGCAGGGGCTAAAAAGTTTAGTTGCTCTTTTTTCCCTACTGAAACGTTCCGCAAGCCATTCCAATAATTCCATACGTTTCCATACAAAATCCATATGTTTTCCGTATATTCTCTATATGTTTTCCATATATTTCCGTAAAATTTTTACGGAAACATACGGAAAAATTGGAATGGCATACGGAACGTTTCAGTAGGGTTGCCGCAGGAAAATGCGAAGAAAGTGTTTCGTATTGTCGATTCTGTTTTTGACGGAGAATATTCGCAGTTTTATTGGCCCTTGTGTGGTGGATATGCATAAAAGATACCATTCAAGACTCCTTGTATAAACAGCAATTTGCATTTGATGTAAATGTTAAAAAGTACTTGTGCAGGATGAGAGCTTTAATAAACGAAGCTCAAGCACTTCGAATTATGTGGCTGGCCCCCTGAAAGGCACTAGCCTGGCTTTCTATCAATCGCTCTTATACGTTCATATTTACTGAAGTGAAAGTATTATATGCCTCATGCGAACGTGACTTTGAGCAAAAAGCTGGCGTGCGATACAAATGGTCACATGACCAGCCACGCGCGTCTTGGCTCGACGCGATTGAGGTACGCGTTCCCTTCGTTTTAGCGGTGTTTGCGCGATGTAAAGTACACGGTAAAATAGGAACAGATGGTTTTCGCTTTATAGTCGTCTTGGCTTAAAGTGATATCGTGGCCGCAGCAGGTACAGGGCCGGTATAATTGGAGAAACCTGAGAATTGCCTTTGCCCTGCAGTGGTCGTAGTTGGTGTGATGATGATGATGAAATTATTAGATGTGAATAAACATTGGCTATTATGATGAAAGTAGTTATTTACGTAGTAAATGGCAGGATCTTCAGCAGTAAGTAATAAAGAAATTTTCTGCCACATTTTACTACACCTCAAGACGCCACGGCCCCCTTCCGGTGAATTCTCCCGCCACAGAATCCCGAGTCGTCATTTGACCTAGCTCATTAGCCCTCCCAATTCAATGAACGAAGGTGGGCGAAGAAACATAACTCCAAAACCTTAACAATGTCGTCTCTCTAATGTGTTGCTCGAAACGTCACAGTAGCCGACTGTCTATGAGATTTTTTTTTTCAACGGATTGCAAAATCAGGAATATGTGCCTTGAGTTGAGTGGTTTCATTTGTTTCGCTGCAAATTACGTCATACTTTTATACAAATTACCAAATTGCACCAGTTGCATTCAGGCGGCCTGAGTTGGATTGGGGGCTTGCATTATTAGCCCTTAATACCCTAAGCATAGAAGTGAAACGACGCAAGGAAATGTAAAATTTGATTGGCATAGCATTCATGTATATTTATATTCACAATACATGCTTACCTAAAGAATGCATGAAAAGCTTGAGCAGCCGAATGTACCGGCCTTGGAAGCACCTCCATGAACGTAATAGAAAATACTTGTAACGTCGTAAGAACTAGCAAACGTTTACCAGAAGAATGCCTTGCTCTTGGATAACCTTGATAATTGTTGCCCGCCATGGTGGTCTAGTAGTTATGGTGCTTAACTGCTGATGTGAGATCAAATTGCGGTTGCGTCGGCCGTATTACGATGGAGGCTAATGCTAAAGGCTCGTGTGCTCTGTTTGGGCTTTACGTTAAACAATCTCAGGTAATGTAAATTAGTGGTGCCCTTCAGTACGACACGTCTCAGAATCATGCCGCGGTTTTAGAATGTAAAACCCCGACGAATATTATTAACAGTGATAAGTGAACATATACTTACTATTTGCCACAAAGACTTTAAAGATATGTTTGTTATTAGGAAATAAAATTTGGTGTTTGTCTTTAGAACGAAATGTAGGGGATTTAAAGTATTATGTGAACTCTAAGCTGAGATAGAAGCGAGGCTGCGAGCTATTTACAAACAAGTGGAATAAAAGTGCCCGTATTGAGAGGCTAACCGTTACGCAAATTATCATTTGTTTTGATAAATTACTATGCTGTCAAGATGAGTACTAGTTTTGTCATTTATTTCCGCGTTTGATTGTTGTATAATTCATGGAGATTGTGAGAAATGCAGACTTGGAGAGAACTCTTTCTCGCACAATGTTGAAAGTGTTTAAGTTACATGAATGTATTTTGCCAGAACAATACACAACGCTTATTATGAAAACAAATAAGTGCACAAAAGTAGTCATTTTTTAGCATACGTAACACTGGGTGGCCTGAGAACAGAAGGGTAAAATCTATTTTACTTGTTTTGTTACAGGTAACAAAAAGATATATATGAAAAGAGTATTTTTTCGCTATGAGAATATGCAACGTAGATGTAATCGATCATTAAAAAGTTAAGCACTGTAGTTATAAAAGAATGAAGTGCGCAACGATGATGTTGATCAAATCGAACTGAACAGCAGGACATCTGTCTAGCCGCACAATGAGAAGTGAAATACGTGAAAGCAAAAATGTTTCACAATTCTGTGATATGTAAACGAATGGTGTCTGATAGGTACGTATAAAGCCGAAAATCTGTGTGCACATAGGTTAGACTATAGCAAGAGAGCGCAAATAGCTTAATATCACTGGTTAAGCGACGCCTACCATGCCCTTGAACCTCCATAATCAATGGGAAAGCAGGTATTGCCTTTACTCCGTTCGGCAAACATCAACGAAAATTGTATTCAGCCTATCGCTGGGCTGAATATGGGCAATCGTTCGTGCTCCAATCTTTATATGCAAATCGGCGCTAGAGCAAACAACTAAACTGGCTTTATCAACAAAATCTATTTCCTTTAGTCAAGAATAAATCGAGAAAACATCTTACTAAATCCTAATCCGCATAAAACCCTAATATGCGCGGGCAGTTTAGTTCAAACGAAGATTATCAATGCAGACACACTTTTAACGGCTCAGGTTGCTGTCAATTAGTTATTTTCATTGAATTATGATCCTCATCTTATTATCGCAAAAGCCAAAAAATATCACTCCCTCATTTTTCAATGAAGTCGTGATTCACAGTACCCTCATTTTTTGCCTTCAAAATATTGTTAAGCTAACTGTTTTGCGTAACGCAGTCCTGCTAACCTACCATCTTGCATGACTCTGTCTATTCAACATTTGTGTTGCGGAACTAGCACAATCAGAGCTCAAGCTGCCATTTTGACAAGAGAGAGAGCAGTTTTTCGTGCCTGTTAAATGGATAAATTAAGTGCCTGCATTTCTTCTATGAAGGACGCGCATGCATAATTGAGCGTTTAGATATTGTGCAATAGTTCACATTTCCTAAGTGTCGTACTTTCTATTGCCTTATAAGAGCTTATTGCTTTATGTAAATTTTTATACATTGATGTTATTCCATCGTTAGGCGTATTTAGGCAGCTTCTACACTGGTTTGTTCTGCCTGATTATGATAATTGGGCATCCTTTGTATTTATCTTGAAATCGGACCTTTAAAGGTTTACTGAACGATAGATTTGAATCAAACGACAGAACTTGGGTAGGTATGCGTAAATTGTGAAGTCGCCGCAATTTTATCCTTGCAGATATATGCCAAAATTGTACGTACGCCTACAATTTTTAGGGTAGGGTAGCGCGTCAACTTTGTTATCGAGAAAGCGAGAACAGCTCAGTAAAACCTCGCCTTCAACTGGTGCTTAGACGGTGTACGAGAGAAGTATAGAAAGTGCATGCACTAATAAAATGTTTAAGCTTAATGCCTACACACAGGGGACCAGATTGATTACTACACTAAGCCTTTCCATTGGAGGGCAAATAAGCTGACAACGGATATGTTTTGCCCTTGGTCCTTATCAGTCTCTTTCTCCAACTGCTATACCCTGTAGCATTTCAGTAGTAACATCACCTAAAATTGCCATTATTAGTTGAGCATACAATCGCTACCCGCTTCTATGACGTAAAAAAAACGAAGCGTAACGAGGTTACCGCAGATTTGCGCGAAAGATCCCCAATTACCGTGCATATAAGTCTTGCTTAGGAGTGGCACCATTTGCCTAATCCGCCCGCAATACAAATTTCTCGCACGATTGCAAAGCAAACCGGACTATGCGTTAGGAAGCCAAACTGAAGTTCTTGTTTGCTCTTTTTGGCTGGAAAGGGTCTTTCGTAAGCTTATTCTTGCACTTTTTTTAGATTTGATCTGCATCTGTTAAATTCAAGTGGCAATCAGGATGTCTCGATATTTAAGCCGGTTAAGTGCGCAGCAAGTTGTAGTTACGAGGCTTCCCGTAAACAAGCAATATTAACATTGCAAGAATGTCGGCTCAGCTTGAACCGTGCGTTGTAATTTCACGTGACTGATTTTATCAGCGTGCTACTTACCAGTAAAGAACTACTCAAAAGTAAGGTATGGGTAAGCCGTCATTAATTCTCACTTTGAATATGATACATGAAAGAGTATGTACCTGTGCACTTTATCTGGGAACACCGTGTGCCACCCGTTCACAGTACACGTTTTTTCAGATGGAAATCTAGCGCGCAAATCCTTCATTTCAGCATACTCACCCCCGTGTTCTAGAACGTCCCTTCACTCAACGCTCCACCTTGACTTTAGAAAGTCGATGGGAACGCCGTCTCTAGGCAGAACAAGTCACTGCATATCAGCGATAATCCGCAGCGATTCTTGAGAAGCGCGGCGTCATTCTGGGTCGAGCAACGGCGCTGTGCTCAACTCGGCCAAGTGAAGGATGAAATTTGAGTCCAGGTTTGTTTTAGAATACGGTGGTCAGACTCACATGCCTATACAAGAAACACGATAGGACGATTAAAATTACAACAAACAACTTAAACTTGAAAAGAAAATATTTGGTGGTCATTCTATGCCAAGTGTCCCGATGGTACTCGGCCGTCGCAAGTTTTGCTGACAAAATTTCGGGCTTTTCTCTGTGCCTCCCCGATCATTCTACCAAAAAAACCGAAGAAAAATGCTTTTCTGCCGAGCTGCCGCCGCATATTAGCGCGATATTCTCGAAACAATTGTTTTACAATAATTGAAACAAATGTTTAAAAGTTATCTTTCCATCTAGAACCTAGAAACTTCGCCTGCACCTCTATAGATGCTTTGTTTCCACGTGCTATAATAACAACTCTGAAAATGTTTGTATCCCACAGTCTGTTGCGTACTTTGAATTCAAAAAAGAATGTTCGCAATTTTTTAGTAAGCACACTTAACGCTCTACTTGAGCAATCTTTGTATTTGTATGATAATTTGGTAATTGTGTTCGTGCTCAAAACTTTATGTACCGTACATGCTTCAAACCTTCTGGAACTAAATTGGGAAATAGGAAAAAATACGCGATCTTGTGTATTTTCTGCAGTATGATCAGGACATAAATAATTTCTGGGATTTTGCCTACCAAAAAACCATGACATGATTCTGAGGCACGCCGTAGTAGAGGGCTTCGGGTAATTTCGAACACCAGGGTTCTTCGTCGTGTAATGACATCGCACAGTACACGGCCCTCTTGCATTTTGCCTCCTTCGAAATGTGACCATCCCTGCCAGGATCAAATCCATGTCTTTCGTGTCAGCAGCCGAGCACTGTAACCACCAGTCAACAGTGGCGGCCATGGTTTGTACTGAATGAGTCTTGTTTAGCGCAGAAACCATATCTTCAATTTAGCCCTCCAAACACTCCCGGCGTTGTTCCTTGTTCCAACTTTAGCGAACAATTATGGGAACTCTCGTAGCTGATATATACCGGTACCGTCGTCCTGCTACATAAAATTTCTAACGAATTCCGCCCACCTATATACTCACGGTGAGTGAGCACACGCAGACTTCCAGCTTTAGAATTGGTTTCCTCTTCACATCAAATTGGTAACAAAAGTGTCGTTTCAACACCACACCTATCGGATGCTGTGAGGAGATTCTGTTTCCGGAAGGCGTGCGGCTTAGTCGAAAGAAAGTGGCTGCTGTTCTTTTATTTACGTTTTCTGTAAGAGACAGGTTTTTGTGATGTATGGTGAGACATACACGTGGAAAGCGCCTCTCAGGTGGAGCAATTGCCGGCCTGGTCTGCCAGGCCAACCCCGCTTTTTGCAACATCAGCACCGCCACCTTCATGTCTTCCATTTAGAAGTCGCAGGTCTATAGAGACACTTCAAAAATGAAATGTCTGGACTGCGTGCGTTTGCAGTTCCCATAAAGACAAGCGCGAAGAAAGGGCCTCATAAAACGAATATGTAAGCGGATGGCAGTCTGACCACTTAAATCACTGAACCAGTGCAAAGTATCGAGGCGCATTCAAGCCTGCTCCAAACATTACATGGCGGTAGAACGGCCTCTGTAGCCGCAGAAAATCTGAAGAAAAAACACAGAGGGTAATGCAGACGGAATCTTGATCGAAAAGAGGTCAGCTTAACCAAAACAGACGACAGTTTGCCAAAACAGACGGCGGATCAAGCGGCGCTGCCTGACGCAGAAGCAGCGGCCAATTCAACGACAGCGTACCAGCGCCATGGTGTCTCCATTACTATAGTAAGAAATATTCCGTGTAGCTTGCATTCCAGCAAAAACAATGTCCGCAAATTAGCATCGTGGGTAAATTGTGTTGCACACGAAAAGCGATTTGCGTTGATGAACGTCAAGCATCGAAATACAAAGATTAATTTTAAATAACTCTTTGTATTGCTAAAACAAATGCTTGGGCGAGTTGGTTCATATTTAAGAAAGATTTTATTAGCGCACAATGATTAAATACACAGATACAGCGCTGTATCTGTGTGTCTTTATGCGTATTCCACCTTTTTTGCGCTGTTACAATTTTTCTTTCTTTCTATTTGCGACGGGAGAGTTTCGACTGTAACCCTTAGCATGTCCACATAAGGTGATATGCATCTGCTTGCATCACCGGAACAGAACAGTACGGGCATGTAGCACCCACTGGTAAATGGGACCAGTTCCATGTTTAGATAACAGCCGGGGTAAGGGCCAGCCCTGTCCGAAGCCTCCTAAGAATGCCTAGAAAGTCGTGCAATATTTCTTTCTAGTGCACACAGTGTAGTAAAAGTGAGCTGAATTTTACAGTGCACGACGGCACTAACAAACGTTTTTCAAAAATTGTTTGGTACAGTGCTGGATGTACTACAACAAAAGAGCTCAAAGGCTATCAGTAAATTCTGATATTGACGAGAGCCACGTATGGGGCGTTTGACATGGATTGACCCTGTATTTATATATCGTCCAGTCTCTGAGGCTCGGCGCTATTGGTTTTTATTCAATCGAGTAGATAGGGCCTTGGTTGAGCTTTTATGAATGGCCTATAGAAAATACTCTCTCGAATTACGAACTACATTCTTTGGAGTCTGCTGCTCCGGCGCTCATTGACGCACACGCTGATCCAAGATTGTAGATATTCCGGAAGTACCTTATCTTACTAAATAGACTGATAATGCATCGCAGATAATAAGATCTTCCAATGCACCAATGCGCTCGCTGAGCGAATAATTCTACAGCTATCTGTCTCTTCGTTCTGAACTGAACAAGGAAGAGAGAGAACAACTTTATGGAAGTGCCTGCATAAACGATTAGGCTCCCACCACAACAGGCATTGTTTTGAGCAAAGGTTCCCCGAGTTACAGATTTCGGTGAGGCCGGCACAATTCGAGCACTATGCTGCCGCTGCAACATAGTCCGCGGGTGTACACAAATGGGCCCTCGAGGCTGCGCCGGCCGAATGCGCCGCTTTCGAGTATTTGATGTACTCTCGATTGTGGGCTTGTCCGCGATCAGGCGCTTCTGATATGGCAATGTGGTCTTTTTTCGAAGTTGTCCAGGTGGCATATCACTTAACGTTGCCACCTTTTAATTCTTTCCTGAATATGAACGCGTGGTCGTGAATGTGGCCTGTAGCAAATGAGTAGAAAGGGGGTAGCCGTCACCAAAAAATGGAGACAACTCCTTCAACAATTTTTTACTTCAATAAAAAAAGCTAGAAACGTGGATGAAGGTCCGATTCCCAACATGGATGAAGGAAACACTTGGGAGGGGGCATTGCGAAATGCGATAGATAGATAGATAGATAGATAGATAGATAGATAGATAGATAGATAGATAGATAGATAGATAGATAGATAGATAGATAGATAGATAGATAGATAGATAGATAGATAGATAGATAGATAGATAGATAGATAGATAGATAGATAGATAGATAGATAGATAGATAGATAGATAGATAGATAGAAGAAAACGAAAGAAAAAATACGTCAGTACGTCAGGCACGCATATGCCAGTCGCGATTACTCCGATTTTTGTGATAGGGCAAGGCTCCTGAATTATTACGTGTTTCCGATGGCTCGAACGTATGCGCACGCTCTTTGCAATAACAGGCCCAACTCCTTCCTACTATCACGGCAGCTCGGTGCGTTCCGATGTGGTTCAACTAATAATGAGATCAAGCATTATGTTGAATGTTTACATATCCGATAATCACATTGCCATGTTACAATACCCGCACGTCTCGACGATCCACTACAGTACAGCCTATGCGCGTGCAACCTCTAATGGTTCGAGTCAATACTGGCGCACCATTCACACCAGCTTCAACACGAACTTCAGTACGCTGTGATCAATGCCTCGTATAACTGCGCGCGCAGGAAGGAGACTATTTACGGCCCAGGTTGAGCGCTGACAGTGCCTAAGGCCGCAACGCGTGACATGGAAAGTCCTAAGTTAATTACGGCGCTTGTACGGGCCGTGGACTCTGCTAATGAAACAAGTTAAAGCCGCGCATTTGAAACCAGTGGCGTAATTCTGGAAACACGAAAACGCCTTCAGTGTAGGCAGGTTTAGTTTAGAATATCACTTAGAAAACTTTCAACAATTCCCTTGGATCTCTACAGTGATTTACTTACTTGCGTCTACCTTAGTGAGCATTGCTTACTTATATTTTGTCCAGTTGATCTTTAAATAATTACGACTATTCGTCGGTGTTACATGTGTCAAATAGAAACAGGCAGTCATTGCGGCTAGAGGCTGCGCCAACCAATAGAGAGCAGGATGTTTATATTGTGTCATTTGAAAAAGAACGATGTGGTAAGGAGGGAAAGGGAATAAGAGAAGGAAAGATTGAGTGTGACGTAAAAGTCACACTGATTAACTGCAATCTGACACAACTGTTCGCCTTCTTTTTTGGACACAATATTTGAAACATCTGAATGTACTTACAAGAGCTATCCAAATTACTGAAAAGAGAACTACCTGAAGAGTGGCCGTTGCCGCATGTTGTCGAGAATGTGCGGTCGATATATAGGCGTGCGCACAGGGTGGGGGGGGGGGGAGGGGGGGCAGGCGGGGGGGGCGCCCCTTCTAATCCCCAAAAAGGGGGGGGGGGCGGGGCGCAAAATCTGCCTCGTACTTTGACCCTTCTAGTCACCTAAGAGGAGGGGGGGGGTGCGCAAAATCTACCCCATACATTGACTTAGTAGGGTGTAGGGGCGCTGCGATGAACCTTTGCCCCTCCTGATGGGGAACCCTGCACTCGCCTGTGGGTCGATATGCAGCGTGTATTGAGGACGCAGTCAGCAACCCAAGCTCCCCTTTGCGCACGTGCTATCATTTTATAGTTTTTTCATAGATCAACTAATGAAAATCGCTGGCAAAAGAAACGTGCAGTGAAGCTTGAAAAGCCGTCCTTGGTTTACTTAGCTTCACTTGACGACGGTAAGGTTCCTCTAAAAGAACATAGGGTTAACAAGGGCTAAATTGAACAAAATTCCTCATGTCACACTATCAGTCTTCATTCATCCAGGATGTTAAAAACAGCCATTCTCTCCGCAGCGCACATAACGATGTGCGGTAAAACAAAGCCCAATGCGCGTAACGAAGTCACAACCGTATGCTTCTTGGTCGAGAACTCCTTTTTTCTGCGTCCTGGTGTTTTCTTTTTTCCTCGTTCAGGCACGTCACCTCTGACTGTAGCCTGTATCTCGCAATTGCGCAATCGTTACGCTGCTCTTCTCTATCCGGAACAATCTCGTTCACTTCCTCCACTCTTATTCCACATCATACTTACCCGAGGGTAGGCTATCGATTGTGCGAAAGTCGCTTCAGGTCGCAGCGAGTGACCGTGTCTGATTAGATATATACGACGCGGGTGAATAATGGCCAGTGGCGATTTCCTCCAGGATATGGGACTGACGTTTCGAACCATAAATATCTTTGCTCGTTACGCAAAGCGATAGGAAAACTGCTAAAACCTGTGCGAAGCTTAACGCCGAAAGCGGACCAGAGTAAGGTCTCCTAGGAGATAGCGAAACCCTTTCTGCTCTCCTTCCGCTTGCTCTCTTTTTCTCTTCCTCTTTCTCTTTTGACTGCAAGACTCTAAATCGGGCTGTGTTTTCTAGCGAACCCGGTAGCGTACACACATGTACTTGCAGACCCAAAGCAAGAACAGGAGAACGCGGCGAAAATACTTGGTTTGCCCGCATCAGCGCCGCGCACTAAGGATAAAACATGCGATTTCGCTGTGGTGGTGGGGGAAGACGTATTAAGGAAGAGATGTGTAGACTCACGAAGGAGACCTAAATACTGGTTGGAATCCTTAGAACGGGACCCCATTGGTCGAAGCCGTCAGTCTGGCCCTCTTGACCAAGGCCTTTTTGTCCTGAAGATCCGAGCAAACCAGCAGAGCTGGCTTC
Source organism: Rhipicephalus sanguineus (assembly GCF_013339695.2). Taxonomy (NCBI): domain Eukaryota; kingdom Metazoa; phylum Arthropoda; class Arachnida; order Ixodida; family Ixodidae; genus Rhipicephalus; species Rhipicephalus sanguineus. The sequence goes on from NC_051184.2 coordinate 49,919,547, forward strand.
CAGTGCTCTCGGTTAGGGCGGGGGTGGGGAGTTGAGAGCTGAATTTTGCTGGCTGGCCCACACCGAGTGACAGGTGTCAGCTACCGGGCGTGGGCATCTGCCGGGAACGTCGGCGCCTTGACGCTTTTGGTAGCTTCAATACTGTCAAAGTTCGAAGTTTGTTGCATAGTTCGCGTATATCAACGCCTCATCAAACAAAGAGTTTCAGCGTAAAAGGAAAAATAGTGTGTTTTTCAAAGGGTCAAGGACATGTAAGAAAAAAAAAACAGCGAATGTAGCACAATATGAGTGTTGAGCGCAATACCATAGCATGCTTCGCCACAAAGATCGAGCCAGAAACAGTGTGTTAAGGCGTAATTACTTACTGTTGTCGATAAGCACCACGGGATGCCTGGATTAATGTCTGCCGAAACAAGTAAACGTAAACGTACTGTATTGTACGTTAAGTAGGCGGGATAATTAGTCGATTGATTTCCGTACACTTCACGGCGATTTCATATGACATGACCAAATACCGGACGAATGGCCTTCTGTTATCTGAACAGGAAGTATATTTAGGATCGGGTGTTTTCTGAATACCGCGAGGTATAGGTTCATTCGGAAAGGCGCGATTACATGGAGTACTTGCGTGTTTATTAGACATGATTCCGCTATCTTTCGAAATATTCCAGTTGCTATTCGGCCTTTCAGCAGCACGGCCCCGCAGATTAATGGCTCCCCTCCTCTCGAAGTAATTTTGTTCCTAATTTATATTTCGTACCAAATTAGCAATGAGTTTCATAATATGTTCGTCCTAGATGCTATCTCACCTTGTCAGGGTGGGCTAGGCAGTGGCGATAACCTATCTTACCGTGTTCTTACAGTATTACAGTGCAGTCTATCTTACAGTATTCACCCTAGACAGTTTGTAGGAATCTTTTGCGACCATGGCGAGGCGAAAGTGATGCTATGAAAGTGATGCATATCAAGACAAACTGTGGTGTACGAAAACTAGGTAGCGCACTTTTGCAAGAATCGGTAGTTCCTTTAGCAGATAGGGACGGCACTCTCCGAGCAGCGAGCAAGCCTGCCAAATATTGACAGCTACTTAGATCATCCAGTGCTTCGATAGCGAGTTGGTTCAGCGCCTGTGCCATGACGATGTCTGCGGACGTTCTTCAGAAGCATTCGTATTAATGAATTGTGTTGGGAAATGGAAGTCACAGGGTCCCTTATGCATTTGCTAAAGGCGACAGGAAGTGAAACGTCATCATTTTCTTCTGAGTCGATTGTACTGAGCCCACCCGAAAGCTTTCCGCATCCAACGCGGCTTTGAACTGGCACCGGTATCGAATGAACTGAACGGTTTCTGCACCTCACTTGGTTTTGCAGTGCGTCCGTGAGCGACCCACCTTTGACCAAGCGACGATGTCATCTGAGGGCGTCATCATGTGACGTCACGGTATTTCACGTCATGAGTGAAATTTTGCGGCCTGTGACGTGATGATGACGTCATATGGTGACGCCATCGCATGAAGATTTTTTTAAAATCACTCGTGTGTTGCCGATGCCGAAGCTGACTTCTCGCGTTTGATAAGGCATCTAAGGATATCGCCTTTGTAAACAGCTTAGAGGAGAAGGTTCATGAAGGCCGCAGAAGAATCTGGCGTCGTTAACGTATCCTCAATGCAGGGACTCGTCCTGGTAGGTGCGTTCAAAAGCGTTGACGCATGCCAGCACAGAGTTCCGGGCGCGCACGCTTCTAACGTGCCGGACTCACTTGGAAACGCTTGTTGTCGGCAGCACTGTACGCCCGGAACCATAGGACGGCTCCTCTACACCCGTGTCAACGACAGACGGGTGCCGTAGCGGCTGAGTGCGCTCCGATGTATCCGCCCTCGGGTTATTGGATTCCGGTGCAAGTTACGGTACAGCGAGAGTTGCCGAGGTTGTCGGGTTAGAAAGAAGCAAAAGGAGAACTGTTAGCGGAACGCGAGGGAAGGCGTGCGCACATTCCCGTGAAACAGGAATTGCGACCATTTCTCGATGTCAGCTCGACATGCCAAAAGAGAGCGGTGCGTTAACTGCGAACGCTTTCGATTGGTTTGCCGCTTTCCGGCACTAACCGTAATCTCTAGTTATCCTGCTTGAATTCCTTCCAAACGAAATTCTTTACGGATGAAGAAGTTCATTTTGTCTCTACAATAACAGAGGTAGAAAATAAGGCCAAGATACAATAAAGTTAACTACAAACTAAATTAGAAGTGCAGATGGGTGGAAACAGAATGTGCTGTAGAGGTTGAATGAAGAGGAATAGGTCTGTCTAGGGCAGCTGGCTGAGGGAAATATTCTCGTTAATGCAACTGTCAAAGCGGAATAAAGTTCGTCTTTCCACAGTTTCTTGTTATCTTGCACTGCAGAAAGGCCAAGGGCAGTGGCGATTGTGCTGCTTATTGTATGTCGCTGAGGCCCTGTGCTGGACTGTAGCTACAAAATAACAGTACAGCAGATCGCACGCCCTAACGTGATGTAAAATAGCAAACTAGTAAACTCGATTATAAGGAACATCACGAATATAAAGGAATGACCATAAGCTACTCAGCAAAGCAACACTGTACCATCGCTTCTAATGCGCTGTTCTCTTCAGATAGGCCGCACCTCACAACACACAGGACGCAACACTGGTATTTCGTGCTTGCGTCTTTCGTCGCCACCTATTCTGGTTGTTAACATGCACCTAGAGAAGCTGCATAACTTAAAAAAAACAGTGTCATTCTGGCAATATATACCAGATCGTGCACTCGGACTGATATTCCACTATCGACAGGAGTACCACTCATGATGACAAATATAGCATGTTTTCCTTCAAACACTGTTTGAGATCACGCATAAGGACATGGTATCCGAGGAAAAGCTGAAACTTTATACTGACTGAGATTAGCAAGATTCGTAGATAGATTGACCAGTAGCGCTTGGTATTCATTCAGCCAATGTTGGACGCTGCCACTACAGAACATATTCTACCAAGGCATTTTATTGGCAACACCATATAGGGTACACAATATACTTAAGCATCACCATATAGGGTACACAATATGAAAATACCGTTTTCTTATTTGCATTTCATTCCATTCCATTTCATTTGATTCTTTGGGTACTAATTTTGAAAGTAAGACCTTTTTTCGTCCAACTTCCAATGAATAAAGCAAAACAACTCGCGACTTAGTTTCTGAATATGCACATAGCGCACAGGAGGGGTGAACCTTGGGAAAGATGTTCGATCATGCTTCACAATGTAGCACCTATTCGCAATTCTCGTTAAAACTCACCTCTATCCTTTGGTATAAGAGCCTGAAGCGAGTCTCTGTGTTCACGGAACAAAGGTGGATGCGATAAGCAGCCCGTGCACCTGGAAGACATCAATATTATCCGCTTAGAGCGAGGGAGCAATTACGCGCCGTGTCGCATTACTGCCTCGGATCGGGTGAACCCAGAAAAGTAGTACGAAGCCCGAGTTCCGGCTGGGGCGTTGTTTTTGATGGTGCGCACCCTTTTTCCGCGGGTATGAAGAGCGATAGAGTACGGCGTAGGTGGGATATTGTAGGGGTCTTTTTTTTTCTCTCGCAAGAGCGGGTATCACATCCCTCGGTGTAATGATGAAACTTTTAGTGAGAACGCAAAAGTGCACCATTTGGGTAAGGTTTCACATTAATTTGCCCACGTGCCACAAACACAGGCTAAGCTGCTCTCCCAGAGGCTAAACTTACCCCGTTTATAGTATTTGAGAACTCCACAGACAAATGAGCAATAAGTCCTAGTACTACGCCTGCCGAAACTGAGATGTTTAGTGAAACTGAAAAAAAAAGTTGCCGATTAAATGTTTAGTAAAATTTGTAGTAAAACCGAAAAAAGTGGTTTTCAATTTGCCTTGCTTAACCCTTCCGCTAGCTTGAGGGATTCCGCCGACCTGATTTACAATAGTATGTGTCCATGTGCTTCGAGTTGTCGATGAATTCGCGCTCGCGGTGCCAATTGTCACCTTCCTGGTTAGCTAATTTGATAGAGCGAACGCCCGGGAAAGACATTGCTCCCAGGTTCGATGCCCGGACCAGGATGAATTTTTCGGCAACTAAGAAGCTTTCATTCTGAAAAAAAAAATTGCAGTGGATTAGCTCAGCTATACCAGGATATATCTTGGAAATTCGCGCTTTTTTTATCGTACGAGGACGGACTGAGTACACACACAAACACAGAGCGCAGACTAACAACTGTTTTATTTCAAGGCGTTTTCCTCACATATATACCCAAGTGAAAGCATCACAAAAACCCGAAGCAAGATAAAATATTCAAATGGGCATGCGCATGACATGAGTTAGTTTGTTCCTATGAAGTGGACTTCTTTTGAAGAAAGATTAATGGATGGTGCGCTGATACATTCGTCGGCATGTGCCTGTGTCATCATGTAAGATTCGGTTATAACTCGTTCCATTTTATCGTGTACCTGCGACAAGATTGTGGTTTTCTCGAAAAGCGGCTCACATTTACACTGCGAAACATGTGTTGCTAGATTTCCCGGATGCGTGATTAGTTGACAGTTATTTCGATGTTCTCTTAATCTTGTATTTAAACACCTTTCCGTCTGTCCGACATATCTCCTACCGCATATCAAAGGAATGTTGTAAACTACTTCCTTATTGCATTCCACAAACTTTCTAACGTGGTTTATACCGCAATTGTTACTCTGGCTTCTTCCCTTGCAGCCATTAACCCTTCGACACATTCCTATTAGTTTTTCCGGAGCCGAGAAAACCAGTTCGACATTCTGTGCATTTGCAATCTTTTTTAGCTTGTGTGAGACTGTGTGTATGTATGGCAGAACTATTGGTCTTGCTTTTTCGGTAGCGGATTCCTCACTTTTACCATCCTTTTTTCCGTTAATTGTCTTTAACAGCTTTTCAGCCACCGACGCAATCACACAATCAGGAAATTCACTGCACTTCAGCCTTTCCACCTGTATGTTGACGCTCTGCGCTATTTTATAAGGACAGGATTTCTGCACACTTTGCTTTAGACTAGAAAATGCTACGCCCCTTTTGATTAACTTTGAATGCGCAGAACTGTATCTCATGATGGCCTTAGTTCCTTTTGTTAAGTACATTCAACATGTATGATCACAATTAAGAAAAATCTGAAGGTCTAGAAACTTTAAAGAAGACTCAGTTGGCATTTCAAACGTGAATTCTAGCCCCAGGATATATGTAGCGTTAGTAAAGGTTCAGCTGACTATTCTTAGCTTTCCAGATTGTCTAGGATTAGCTTGACTGTCATGCTTACCGCTGCTCCAATGACACACACACACGGTATACGTAATATGTGGCACATGCATATTTATTTTTGCTCAACGTCAGGTTGCTTCTCTATTGCCACAAAGATGGCTCGGTGGTCAGTGAAGTAACACGCTGCCGTCTCTATGGCCCCAACACAGTAACCACTAATTGCCAGGCAACTATTTCGGTATCCGATGAGATAAGCTTCTCGGCTCTTCTGCACCGTCGAGCAGCAATTGCGCTATCCTTCTCCATGGCGTTACCCACCTGCAAACGCCAGTCAGAGGCGCTATCAAGCGGCTCCGGCGCAGTGTCAGATGACGACTGCACAGCGAAGGCGAATAGCTGCGCGTGCTGGCGCCACTGTGTCTACGACGTCACTCCTCTCGAATGTGGCGCAGACTAGCAGCGGCGAGCCGCACGCGGCGGTGTCGGAGAGCGCGTGAGATGCCAGCTCCGGTGACCCAGCTGTGTGACATCACTGATCCTCGCGCATGCGCAGCACGGCTCATGACGCTCCACGCAAAATAGGCTCCGGCTAGGCAAGTGTAGCTAACGCTACAAAATACGCATGGATTTATTTGTGGCTTCGTGCTGCAAAGGGCTGGTTGTCAATTTCTCTGTCTAAACTACCTAGATCTACAAGCACAGCTCACAGCGGCATCCGTACTAAGTGCCAAGATAGCTTCACGATCAGACTTGTTCGTTGTTCACGCGAAATTCTCATTGGAGCCTTCGTGATATCACCCACTAATCCCTTCAGTCACGGTGTACAACGTCGGAGGCGAACTTCGGGAGGCGCGACCCACGCCGCGTGTTTCTTCAAATGACCTGAAACTCAGTGTACACATTCGTGCACGCTTCCTGATTGGACAACCAGCCGTCATTTAACTACATTGTCCTGCGTATTGCTGCAGAGGATCACTTTGCTGGAAACACTACCATGTTAGATGATCGTTCGACGTGCCGCGTTCCAGGACCAACGTCGAGAGTATTTTTTTCCTGCTCGAAACGAATACAACCAATAAAGAAGGTGTGCATGCTTTACGGGCCTAATAATTGATCCTTTTTATGCAAGTATTGAAGCTGACTGATGGCAGGATAATTAAATAATTAGTTACACGCTAACTAACAATAATTACTGAAACTCGCACAAAACAACACATTCCTTCGTTTTCTTTCTTGGAATGTAATAGTGAGCGTCTTGAAATCATACCATGCGAATTTGACGCTTTTTCAGAAAGCGCATCATAATTCTTTACTTAAAGGGATAAATGGGCATATAGCGGGAGAGTGAACGTTGCGGAATGCCAGCGCGCGATAGGGACCATCATAGCTTCTTGCGGAAGCGACGTTCACGTGTGGGCCAGGCAGACTTATTCATGGCGTAATGCATAATTTACGCTCGACATTGAACAATACACCGGCATTGAGAGACGTCGCTGTAGGTATGAGGACAAACGTTATTGCACCATTTGACGGGCAGCCTTCGGCGAACAAGCGAGGACTCGAGGTATGGTAAAGAACTTGCGCGCTGTAATATTGTCTGAACGCTCATCCCGGCTATGTTCAGTTAGGGAACGCATTGGAAAAATTTTTTTTCGTGGCAAACACCCTTCCAAACGCTGCCTTTAAACGGCCGCCTTCTACTCACGGCGGCCACTATGGCGTCCGATTTTGTCCCTATATGAAGCTTCGGCAGAAGTTTTATGACCACAAGTATAGAAAACCTCTTGTAGTATGCACTCTACTATGGAAAAGGCGTAACCTGTCCCTGTAGTAGTTAAATGAGGTACAACCACGAGGTCTAGGTTAAGAAAAAGTTTATTTCATCGTAGGACGCTACGAACATTTAGAAACAGTGTCCGTACAACAAGAACGTTAACATACACAAATGACGAAACTCAATGCACATAAAACGTTTTAACAGAAATGTCGAAGTCCACAGGGTGTCCCTAGTGCATGCTACTAAGAACTAGCATGTGCACACTTATCACAATAATACAATGTACCTGACGATGTATATACACAGTACACATGACTTGGTGAACATGCCAGCAAATTTGTACAACAGTATCTACAGAAGATTTTATGGTACATGTAATTTACATAATTTACAGTTTTAGCATGAAATGTGTATATACAAGAACCTACATGGCTACGGGGACATGAACACATAGAAATAATAAATACAAACAGATTATATGCATTATTATTCACTGCGTGATAACCTGGCTACAAGAACCAGGTCAGATGAAAAGCTAGCCCCACACGTCCATTAATACCGACAGGAAGCGGCACGACGATTGCCGTAAACCATGGATTCGTTCCTCAATGGAGACAATGGAGCCGCGAAGCATATTCCCCGTACAGTGCTCTTTCGTTCCGACATCTTCAGGAGCACAATTTCTTCTTTCTATCTTTTTAGCACACGTCACAGAGTCTAATGTAAATCTGTACGACAAGGGCTCTTCTGCGGCTATATTACCAAACGCACGGCACCTTATTTCAAACTCTTGATTACATGAAGCAGAAGTTGGCTTACTGTCTAATAATGAGGGCTACTGTGCTCTGGATACTACTATAACACCGTTGACGAACAAACGAATAGGACGTGACGACCAACGTTACTAGAACAGTTTGTTCTAGTAACGTTGGTGACGACTGCCCATACGCACACACGCGAAACACATCACCTGCAACACTGTGGAGGTTAGCGAGACTTCTTGCAGTATAAATGTGTTCGCTATCAGAAATAGTTCAGCGTTTTACCACCCAGAATCGATTTTTCATCGTTTGTATGCTATGTAACAAATGGCGATGTTTTGTGCCATCCAAATAAACAAACCTCGTTATACGGCTGTTGTTACATGGCTGGAACCCTTAGTGTATTGTTGCTTTTATGCTTTTTTTATTGTCAGCCCGTCGCGACGCGTCACGCCGATATAACGTAGATGCTCGTTCGAGCGTTTAAGAAAAATCTGAACATGAGATGCGCGGAGTTATACATTTTGCTGACCGAACTTCTTGCATAGCTTCCACAGCACTGCACCTGATGCCTGAAACGGAGTGTAGGGCTGTGCGCTGGCTAACCATGAATGAATGAAAACAGAAATTCATCAATGATTACGATATTGCCTAATGCGAATTTTGAACGCAGCTTTGTGTTGGGGCAACGCCAACTCTGTTTGTAGTTTTGGCTATCCACAGTTGTAGCAATGTAACATTCGTTGCATGCTACCGCAGAAACTGCCCGAGTATAGAGTGCTACGTACACCACTCTGTTATTAAAGTGTACTAGAAACGCTTCTAGTACAGTCTAACTCTGTGCACTGCAGGCGTCGCGAACCAAGCGGAACCAAACCTCCTTGGCGGAACCCCGCGAGCCCCGTTACAACAAGCGAAGCTAGCCGCAGTGCACGCGCCAGCCCTGCCTGCGCACGAGCTCCGACTAAGGGGCCAGCGCGCGTGACGGAAGAAAAAAGCAAAGTTAGACGCCAGCAGCTCGCGATCCCGACAGACTCCGCATTCGCTCTCTTTTGTCCTCGTCCGCTCTCCCGATTACGCCGACAACAACGGCGACGCCGCTGAACGTAGGAACGGGCGCCTAAAAGCTGCGCTCTGACACTTCATCAAGTGAGCTTCTTCAGCACTAGCACCGGATGGAAGTGGTCACCGCTTCACAGGAATCCCTATCCGGATTTCACCGCCTTGCCCCTGGTTACGAGCCACAGCGAGATCTTCCATCGCTTTCTAAGAAGTGAGACGCGGAGTGGGGAGAAAACAGCCACTCGGTAAAAAAAAATGTTCGCGGAATCTCATTTGGCAGTGGTCAAGGTGATGCGTAAGGGCGGAGCCCTATTCTGCGAAACTCCACGGCAATGGCCTTCCCTGGAGCGTTTTTGTCGGGTGGCATCGGCGCGGCGTCTTTCGTCAATCTAATATTCCTCAGCGTGTGGAACTTCTCAACCAAAGGCGCACAGCGAAACGCGTGTTTGAACTTAAATTTTCGCGAAGTTCAAATTTCCTTGACTGCTACAACCCTCCATATCAGCTATGCGTCTTGTCCTAGGGACGGCCTTTTTAAGGCGATAGCCTTAGACGCTACATCAAACGCGAAAATTGACCATCGGCGTAGACGGCGTCAACGGGAGTGATGCAAAAAATCATCGTCACATGATGACGTTACCATATTCCGTCCCGTCACAAATCGCCAAAATTTGTGACGTTACTATGACGTTCCGTGACATTACACGATGACGTCATCACATGACATCTTCGCCTGGTGAAATGTGGGCCGATCACGGAGGCAGTGCATGACCAGCTAAGGTGCAGAAAGCTTGCACTGCCTCCGATCCTTGAGGCAGGGAAAGAAACCACGTTATCTGAAGAAGTATCTCGGAGGGGAGCGGCGGATGTTCAGTACATCGACTGTGAAGAAAAAGAAGAAGATGGCATTCGCCTTCCAGTGGTCTTAGCTGGATGCATAAGGCACTCTGTGAGTTATATTTCACCACGACGAAATTATTCAACGAAACCTTTGCAGAATGTCTTTTATTAACACGAAAGTGTTTTATGCCGGGGTCCACCAAGCCTTCAGTGACGTATTTCCGTCACGGAAATGACGTTGAAAAAATATACACGATCAGATGGCAAAGAAAAAAGTTCCCTCAACGGGCGTCGAACCTACGACCGCTCTTTCCGCAACCACACACGCCGGGCACGCTATCCACTGCGCCACGGTCACAGACTCTAGAGGCTTTACAAACGCGCCTTTTATATCTACCACTCGCCAGATCGGCGGGGTGGTGTTGCCCTGTGGGAGCGGTAAAGTGAAGTAATTAGTCATTACTGTGGCCTCCACGATTAACACCTGCAACGCGTTACACGTCCCTCCCATTCGGCGCTTTTTGATTAGAAATTCAATTTTGTGAATGCCTTAACACACCGTGAGGGGGCGACCTTAGCGCAAGCGTCGTACAAGCGTCGGCCTCGCTCATAGCATCACGCTAATCCAAACCAAAAATAGCTCTGCGACGCGCGCCTGCCTCACCTGGTCGTAACACCGCGTTCCCCGCAGACGCGCTCGGCCCGAGAAAAATCGCGGCCGGGCTACAGGGGCAGCGCGACGCGCTTTGCGTTTCCCTCTAGTCCGGCTGTGGTGTTCAATCACACTTTAACATGCCGCGGGATGGCGACCAAGTTCTGCGTCCAATATGCGACGCTCTTCTGGCTATCACACCTGGTTCTCTGATTAGGCTTTCACCGTTAACTACTACAGCTACCACAAGGGCTTGTTTAATTGTTAAACGCGTACGTTAGTCGTCGGGATGGAGATGAAGCACCAAGCATCAAAGTGGGTGCATCAACGTTAAACGGTGCTATAGCTGCCAGACATCTATATACAATTATGCACACTCTCTTATATAAAGGTATAGCAAACATTCACCTACTTCTGTAAGGACACGTTTTACTTTCGTGTTATTCCGATTCCTATGACGGAGGGATCAACCATGTTTTACTTTTACGTTTTGTTTTGTACTACCAGTGTAGAACGCGTTCATATAATGAAGACGTATTCTTATAGCGGCAGGCATGGTTATTTAGCCCGCACAGCTAAATAACCACGGTCTCATAACGTGGATATGTCAGTTGAACGTTTCTGGCGAGTGCCATTTCTCTTTGGAATAAATACTATAAAAACAAAAAAAAGGAGGTGTTTCGACGGCACTTAAGACACCGAGCAGCACAAGAAAATTTCATTTCGTTTGATGCAGTTATCTCATTATAGCGATTCGTCTTAAATGGCATCGAGAGGACACAGAGTTTTCTCGTTGATACGGCTCAAAACTGCTTAGACATTGAGAAACTGGTTCGCCATTTATACGATGCTATAGTGGATGTCCAGCGAAGCTATCGGAAACCAGCCCAACTGCTCAGTGATGTATACAATACTGTACCGCTCTTTAGTAGTAGTGACAATCGCTTTGTAATCGCTGTAGGACACTGTGATGGGTTACGCGGCCATTTTCGCTACATGCATGACGACGACCAAAGCCTAACACGGTCTGTAGTGCGTGATTGGTTGATTAGAGCCGTTGTAGCATGCGAGTCCGAAGTTGTCCCGGATAAACGACAGGAACCACTTCTTCACCAGTGAACGCATGCTCGCGTTGTCGTTTCAGCCGTAGTTGTGCGTTCCTTGAGCCCAGCGCTCCAAGCAACCATTCCAAGTGGCCTGGCGCCTCACTTATGGCCAATCTCCGAAGACCAGTGACAGCTCTTGTTCTGACACGCTGCTAAACTATCTTTGAGACGAGAACACATGCATGCGGGGCTTCGCTGCTGTTGGCTCTTCATGCTCGCCTAGCGTATGGACAAACCCACGAGAATCTTTCGATGGATGCGAAGTGCTAGAGCAGCGGCACTGAAAATCGATTAAATCGATACATTGTCTCCAAAACGTCTGAACACCTCATGCGACGCTCGAGACATCGATTCACTGGGAGGCGCGCTCTAGGTCATGTGAATAAATCAGCAAAAGCTATGCTTTTGTCAGCGTCAAGTTATAGTGACTGCCACATTTTCGATATTGTCATCTATAGTTCTTTTGTGTAACATCATTGGACGCTTACATTAAAGCTTCATCCCGAATTCAATGGGAGTAGCGCTAGAAGCCGAGACTGCGTGGGAGCGAGTATAGGCGAGAAAAACGTTCGCTACCCACATTTTTTTTATCGAACTACGAATTCCAATCCCTTCTAGCTTATCTCGGCATGAGCACTGACCCTCATCTGCTACAGCCTTTCAATTGTTAGTGTCGCCATAGAAGTCATTCTTCAGAAGAGACTAATGGATGCAAAGGCGCTGTACAGAAACAAAAACACAAAAGCGCAAGAAATGTACGCAGAATACGGGAACTGAACTTGCGCGTGCTGGAAACATTGTAACGAACTTCCTCTTGATTACTATTGATCGGTTGCTGGTCATTAACGTCAGCTATAAGAAGCAAGCGCAAAATGCTCATTTTTGGCCCCGCATCTGAACCATAAGAGAGGAGAAAAGGATGATATTGTTAATGCTGTATGCTTGTGAAGGGAAGCAGAATAACGCTAAACACTTATTTAACAAGCGTGCTCAGCTTGACCAAGTATAGGCCGCGTGCAAAACTTAGTTGTTATAACCATATCGAAATTACGCAAATTTTATGTGGTTATATTTTTGGTGTACGAAGTAGATTTGGATTAATTTTGAGAGATGTAATAGAAATGAATCTCATCTGCATGTTTGTAGACACGAGCTTGATCCGCACCATTAATTGATGTTTAACTATGGACGTTGCGCATGCACCGGTAGCATTCTGTCCAACATAGCTTTGAACTATACACTTTAAAAGAGATATCTTTACGAGTTGAACAGATTCATCCGAAAGGCAGGTTTTATGGTTGGCCTCGGAGACATCCTAGAGTCGGCCTCGATATCGAGAAAGAGCAAAGTCCCTTGCCCAGGAGAACCGGCTTTCTGAGGAGCTGGAAGAATTTCCCTGTAATTCGAAACAAGACAGCAGAAGTTCGTTGGTGGCTACATGACTCTTCGTTGAACGAGAGAAACAAGCGACAGACGGTCGTTACAAGGGAAAGAAAGAGTGCACAGAAAAAAAGAAACAAGTTGAAATCACTATAGATACTTGGCTTTGAATGCGGCAAATGCGGTCCTAAATTGTAAGGTATACTGAATTTTAAAAGCGAAGTTGTTTAAGCTATCAGTGACATGTGCTGCGTCGTGCAAAACTCCTTAGGTGGGTATGCGCTACAGCAATTGGGCAAGCCCCACTATCGCGTAGAGGAAGTGCGGGTGTCAACTGAAAAAGACCCCGTGTAAAAGAGAGAGATAAAGAGATACAAAGAAAGAAAGAGCGGGCAAGAGGCGATAAAAGGAAAAGGAAGAGAAATATACAAACAAAGGGAATAAAGACATGAAACGATAAAAATAGCGAAAAGCATAGAAAGAGAAACAGAGAGAAAGAGAGCGAGAAAGAGAGCGAGAAAGAAAGCGATAAATAGAGAGAGAGAGACAGAAAGGGAGGAAAGAGAAAGAAACGTAGAAACAGCGAGAAAAACAAAGATATACAATAAACAGAGAGAAATAATAAGAAAGAGAAAATAAAGAGATACTGTGGTTGGCGCTGTGGTAGGTGGCGTTGGTGGCAGGATAGTGGAAAGTAGGGCGCGGGCTCTGAGGAAGGGAAGAGGTGAGGTGCGTATTGGTTGTTGTGACCGACAACGTAAGGAACTTGCGTTAGCAAGGTGTCGTAGTGTCAGGGGAACTACCGGTAGACTTTGGCATTGCTGGCGGAATGCATTGTCTGTTATACTGGAGGAGGGGTGCTTGAACCGTCTTTTGCTGTACAACCTTCACTGGCCTGACGTGAGCCATCTTGTTTTTGACGCGGGATTAACGTGTCGCTATGGCAAAAGTGAGAAAGGTGACCGCATTTAAATCTTTCCTTAGGGGACATTCGTTTGTCCTGTGAAGAAGAATATGCGCCTCCATCCAGCTACTGCCGCACGCTTCGTGGCCGTGGCCGATACCCCGTAGTGGGTTGAGCTATTCGCCTAAGGGACCAACCAACCAAGCATCGCCAACGCTCGGCTCGTGTTTCGGATCGTCGCTGCGCCTCTGGACGGTTCTTCTCGCTGCCTTGCCGCTGACAACTATCAAGTCCTTAAACAACCATTAAACCTCTTCACATTTGTGGAAGGTGCTGTTCATCCTCGTCGCTACAACCTGGCGCTGCGAAGCCGGACGCTTCCGCCGATCATGACTGACAACGAAAACCCGCCGGCGCCTTCGCCCCTGTCCGTCACCTGCACGGGGCATCGTCAGCTACGGGACCCAAAGGTCTTCAGTGGTGCAGATGACACCGACGTGGAAGACTGGCTTGACCACGAACTTGTGAGCGTGCATAATAAGTGGGATGACCCCGACAAGCTAGGTCACGTCATAATTTAGCTGAATGAAGTCGCCGAATTGTGGTATAACAACCACAAACACAACATGCCCACATGGACCGTCTTCAAGACGTCCTCCTCTGTAGTGTTCCGTCGACCGGCTGTCCGCAAACAGCGCGCAGAGCAGCACTTGCGCGTCCGCTCACAGCAGACAGGAGAAAGCTTTACAAGCTATATAGAGGACGTCGTCGACCTTTGTAGACGTGTCAACGACACCATGACTGCAGCAGACAAGATAAACCAAATCCTGAAGGGCATTGACGACGATGCGTTCCAAATGCTATTGGCTAGGAATTCGGGCACAGTTTCAGAAGTCGTCAGCTTGTGTCAGAGCTACGACGAGTTGAAGAAGCAACGCGCTCTGACTAGACAGCCTCCGCAGGGTGGCGAGTCGCTGTGCAGTCTCGACACCACGCCTGACCATTCGACGTTGCTTCAGCAGTGTCCAAGAGTTCGTTCGCAAGGAAGTTGCCCGCCAACTTTCCTTAATGACATTTACGCACGAGCCCACCACCGTCTGCCCACCCCGATCCGCACTGGCCGCTGGCCTTCTGCTTAACCTCAAGAAATGCCGCTTCGCAGCCCGGGAGCTCGTCATCTTAGGCCACATCGTGTCCAAACACGCCGTATTACCCGACCCCGCAACACTTCGTGCTGTCGCGCAGTTTCCGAAGCCCACGACCATGAAAGAACTTCGAAGTTTTGTAGGCCTATGCTGCTGTTTCCGGCGCTTTGTTCGCAATTTTTCATCCATCATGTCACCGGTAACCCAACTTCTTTGCGGCGACGTGAACCTCTCCTCCTGGTCCCCGCATGTGACGTCGCCTTCACTACACTGCTCCGCCTGCTCACCTCCCCACGTATTCTTTGCCACTTCGATCCGACGGCTCCTACCGAAGTACACACAGAGGCCAGCGTGGTCGGGCTTGGCGCTGTCCTCACTCAACGAAAGCCCCGCTATTCAGAATACGGTAGCCTACGCTAGTCGCACGCTGTCGAAAGCCGAAACTAATTACAGTGTGACTGAAAACGAGTGTTTGGCTCTGGTGTGGGCGCTTGGAAAGTTCCGGCGGTACTTATACGGCCGCCCGTTCGATCTAGTGACCGATAACCAAGCGCTTTGCTGGCTCGCCACGTTGAAAGACCCTTCTGGCCGCCTAGCGCGATGGGCACTCCGCATCCAGGAGTACGACATTCGCGTCGTATACCGCTGCGGACGCAAGCACTCTGACGCTTACGCTCTGTCCCGCTCACCTCTACCTCCAGATCCAGCGTGCGGAACCACCCCGTGTCATCTCTCGATCTCGCCTCCATTGCCACCAAACAACGCCGTGACCCGTGGCTCGCATCTCTTCTTGATTATCTATCTGGCACATCTACCCTTCCTGTATCTCGATCCCTCCGACGTCAAGCTTTCCATTTCACCATCCACGATAAACTGCTTCATCGCCGCAAGTACGCTGCCGATGGCCGCCGGTGGCTACTGGTCATACCACGCAGCTTGCGATCGCAAGTATGCGCCTCTCTACACGACGATCCGCAATGTGGCCACGCCGGGGTGTTTAAGACATACGAACGCTTTCGCCATCGCTTTACTGGCGCGGCATGTACAATTTCGTGCGGGAATTCGTGCAGTTCTCTCCTGATTGCCAACGACGCAAATCAACACCTTTACGTGCGACTGGCGCAATGCAGCCGCTTCCATGCCCTGCCAAGCCATTTGATCATGTCGGCGTTGACCTTTACGGTCCCCTTCTAATGACCCCAGATGGCAATCGATGAATTACAGTGGCTGTCGACCACCTGACACGCTACGCCGAAACTGCCGCTTTGCCGAGAGCTACCGCTCGGGATGTCGCCTCTTTCATATTACGGCACTTCATCCCTCGACATGGACGCCCCTCGAGAGCTCCTTAGTAACAGAGGCCGCGCTTTCCTCTCCGAGGTCGTCGAAGCTCTGCTCTCGGAATGCCGTGTCATTCATCGGACCACTACAGCATACCACCCGCAAACTAATGGGCTCACGAAACGGTTTAACCGCACGCTGGGTGATATGCTCTCGATGTACGTCGCATCTGACCACAGCACCTGGGACCGTGTTCTCCCCTATGTGATATTCGCATGCAATACCGCGGTACAAACAACTACCGCATTTTCGCCTTTCTTACCGGATTTTCGCCTTTACGGACGCAAGCCTTCACATACTATCGACACTCTACTTCCCTACCGTCGTGATGCTTCCGAGTGTCCACCTGTGTCCCAAGCTGCTCGACAAGCCGAAGAGTGCCGCCAGCTCGCCCGCACATTTACCTCGCAAGAGCAGCAACGCCAGAAAGAAAACCGCAGCACCTTACTTCCAGATCCTAGCTATGTCCCAGGGTCTCTCGTATGGCTATCTGCCCAACACCAAACTCCTGGACTCTCTTCGAAGCTCGTTCTAAGATACGAGGGGCCTTACACCGTCTTGGAGAAAACCTCTGCAGTTAATTTTCTTATCGAGCCAGTTTCTCGATCGGATGACATACGCCGGCGTGGACGTGACGTCATCCATGTTTCCCTCCTGAAGCCGTACCATGAGCCTCTGCCTGAAACTTCTTAGGTCGCCAGGATGGCTCCTTTTTCAGCGGGGGCGATTGTGAAGTAGAAAATGCGTCTCCATCCAGCAGCATTGCCAACGCTCGGCTCATGTTTCGGATCACCGCTCTGCCTCTGGACGGTTCTTCTCGCTGCCTTGCCGCTGACAACTATTAAGTCCTTAAACTACCAATAAACCTCTTCACAGTCCCTTAAAAAGGAGAGGAGCACCCCATTTTGTTAGTATTATGGTTTCTCCTTTTAAATACAGAGCACTTTAGGGGCCCGGGTAGTGGTTTGCTGTCATCGCTTGGCGTACCACAGGCAAAACTATGTATAGCGTAGCCATCTGTAGCATATTTTGAGCGCGCGCTCCCGCCAAAGAGAAGTCCTCTTCCTCTTGTTCTTCGATCGCCTTGATGATGATACTGAGTGCGGAGCACTTCAAGGGCCTGGCCTGTCGTATGCTGTCATGGCTTGGCGTAACGCAGGGAAAAGCACGTATAAAAATAGAAAGAAAGAAGGAAGCAAGTGAGAAATGGAAAGAGAGAGAAAAAAAGGGAAAAACAGGAATAAAGATAGTAATAAATAGAAAGAAGACAGAAAAAAATAGAAAAGAGGAAAAGAAAGAAAGAGAGGAAGAAAGAAATATAAAAAATAATTAACCGGAGTGAAACAAGTACGGCGGCCCAGCTCTGCACTTCCTTTAGGCTTGGCACCACTAGTGCACGCGATGCTGCCTTAATTTTTTGCGACAATATGATACCAGCTCTCTCAGTACACCACGTTACCTCAGTCATAAAATGTAGTGTGAAATAACCTTCGGTGGATTCTAACGCTCTGCACCCGCCCCGCTCAGCGCAGAAGCTGTAGTTGCAATGCCGAAAACATTCCGGAAGTGACAAAATCTCGATAAATTCGCTGTTTGGTCGGAAGCTCTTACAGAAATCTATTTTCATTCTTTTCATTAGTTCCCAGTCATTCTTAGCATAGCTTCCTACCCAAAAGCTCAAAGTTAGTGCTCCAAACACTGGTTCCGGTGTCATAAAGTCACAGAGAAACAAGCACATACCAGTAGCCGTAACTATGAAGAACGGTTTCACCGCATTCTTTTCGGACGTTCTGGCCAGCGTTTCTTCGGGGTTGCGCCGCAAAAGTGTGGACTCGTGTAATAAAGCGCTCAATTGAAGTAGCTGTCGAATTTGACCAGGATGTCGCGCGGTTACTGTAAGTCGTCGTCCAGAAAGTCGCGCTTTTCGGCGAAAAGCATCGCTCATCAAACAAACCAACAGTGCCTCCTCCAGCTAGCTCTATTTTCCTATTTTTAGGAGTAACGCAGTTTTCTCTGTCGCATTTCAATGTGTAGGGTATACGAGAGTACGATCTTGTTAGCACTGCTGCTGCTTTCCTTTCCTCTTTTATATGTTTCCGTAAACGTAGAAATAGAATGCCTTCCCATCAATAAAGAAATATAAACTCTAAATGTGGCTTAGTACTAAAATTAAAGAATAAATTACATATTTTTCTGTCCTCACGCAGGACTTTCATTTTCGCAGGATGTCGCCTTTGTATGGAAGTAACTGCAAAATAAAGCCACGGTTGGAAGAGAGATGATAGATTTCAGGCTGCCTCCAAATACTCTGGGTAACCCATACAGCAACCTAGGCCCTTTCTTGAAAAGCGAAGGTGCATTGCGACGAAAATTGGTTATGTCTTTTTACGACTCTGTGTAGCGTAAAAAGGAAATTCCTATATGGCCCGGTCCAGGCACGCATTTGGCTTCGTCTGAAAACTTGATTAAATTTTGTGTTATAAAAAAGTTGAGTAGTTTGAGTGAAATGGCCATTGGACATGGCCATTGCGGGATTTTTAGAAGATCATTTCTCCAAAGGTTGTCAGCGAACAGTTGCGCATTTAGTTAGGAGCTTTACTTTCGTGTAACTTTCCGATGAAGAGTGAGCGTTATATCAAGACAGTCTTATTCATAAAAAATGCAGAAAAAAAACAAGTAAATTTTTTCGGTCAAACCTCTTCGGTGGGCAGGACACAGCAAGCCGTATTTGCTGCTGACCAATCTCCGTAAAATTTGTGCAAAGCGACTATTTCAGATAGCAACTGAACAAACGTATTCTGTGCCCCTGTGCGATTCTTAAGCTTTTTCTTTTTCTCTTTGAGAGCTCTGTGTTGAAGAATCAAGCAATGTAATTCGGCCTAAATGATGAATAACATAACTTTCAAAAGTCTTACACATATAGACATTGTCATAGAGGCTTCTACGTTTGTGTTTTTATACTCTCATAAACTCTTCTCGGCATTCGCTTTTCTTTGCAGAACGTTGTAAGGAAATATACGTTGGTATATATTCTTTTCTGATAAGCGCGCGGTTACACATTACTCCGACATGTTCTGACATACAGGCGAAATCTTTCCATCTTAGGTACTCAGTGTTTCAAAATAGGCATGCCGACAGGCATTAATACTTCCTAAGTGCAAGAAAGAGTCTTGGATAGTATAAAATGAAATGAATGTTGAAAAATTGTTCGACAAGATTGCCATATGTCAGACATCCTACGGCCAAACAAATTCCACCGCCTCGATACTTACTAAATATTCAATATTTCCCATCACGAAGCCTCTTCGGTCCTCAAATCAGTGATGTAAACATAAATATAGAACTGAAGCCACTGAAGCAGGATGCTGAGGACGCTGGCGACGAATCTGCTTCGCTTCTGTTTTTAGTGGCTTGCTGTCGAGAGGCTGAGATTTATATCACCACCTCGGCTACTCTGTTTCTATAAGTTCTGCAGCGCAAAGAAAAAGGTGCTGAAAAACAAAAATGAACAAATGAAGTAACGGATGATCTGATTTGAGATGATGTCGTCATTCATGAGGTCTTCCGCTGTATAAGTGTGATACACTGACCGGAGACGACAGGATAGCTTAATATAAGGCAGCCTATAAGTTGTGGGTTCTCTGCGCAAGTCAGAGGCGGCTCAGTGACCGCAAGGCGCTTCTTTTCGGGTTTCTTTCATTCATTAGAAAATGATTTCAAGTTACATGTGTTTCTGTGTGATTTTGTCACTCCTATTGCCATATTTCGACATGTTTTAACATAAAGAGGCGTAGCCAATGCCACTTAGTGTGCGCACATTTTCTAAGCTAGAAAAACAAAAGCCTACAAGAGAGCGTTTCAATTTAGAGTGCAGTAAGCATATAGTATAGCACAGGACATACATGTAAACATAAGCCATGTTCAAAGAGAAAGTTCGCAGCTGCTCTGGCAACACCGCATATCCAGGTGGAAATGCAGCTCCGCGCTTAATATAGTCACAAGTGGAGTGCTGTTTATCACCGTCGGAATTTCTCGGCAGGACGATTACCAAAGTATATAGACTGGATGCTCATTTTATGCACTTTCCCCTGGAAAGCTTGATCGATGCAGTCATGAACCTCCAAAAGGGCAATGACATTACAGTTTCCATGTTGAATTATTCAATGCATATTTACCGAACGCTTTCCACCAGAGGCTGGCAAATTCCGAGCGCACTGAATGCGAAATAACATTATAGTTATATTTTTAGATGCCGCACTTGTGCCGGAGAGCAGCGTGGTGACAACATAACCCACTCCCTCAGTTAACAGAATCTGATCATAAAACTCATGCTTACCTTACAAAAACGGGAATTCAATGCCAGATCTACAGCAATACGTAATGGCTGCCATGCGAAGTTTTGTTTTTAATATGTGCCTCGGCGGCGTGCTATTGCATTTTTACTGTACGATTGAATATAATAATATCTGGGGTTTAACGTCCCAAAATGTACGATTGAATAAATAGCGGCCGTAAATAAATGGCCACGCTCTTGCTCGGAGCAACCACACTGAGGAAACGTGCCGTCCTCATGTTCGGAAAAAGTGCTACGAGCTTTCAGCAAACGCTGGCGGCATAAAAAAATTGAAACGAAAGAATATTTTTCTCTGCTTTTTTGCGACTTTGCATAGCACACCGGAACACATTCGTCTTGGCAACGTAAGATCATATATGCCTGATAGAACATAACATTTGCTCATTGTTTCAGACGAGGGGGCTAAACTTAAAATAAATACTTATTTGGTTGAATGTCAGCGCATGACAGCGTCCACGAACAGCGCGAAAAGGTTGTGGGCAATTAAAAAGGCATCCGTTTATTTGTTCTTAGTGTCTGCGCTCCCGTTTGGAAGAAACGTGACAGGAACCTGCAGAATCTACTTTAGAATGCCATACACTAATTTCTTCCTTATTTCTTTATTGAAATGATCAATATGGGTTCCAACGGGACGATCGCGGCGTGGATTAGTTCTTGTCCACTTCCACTATTCCACTATTCAAGTCTATGAAATCTCAGAATACACCAGGAAGCGTCTATATTGTTCAGAACGTACGTGCTGTTCATGTGTTTGAAAATCTCGCCAGTACAGATGCAATCTAATTACCCGCTACGCCAGTTTCTTGTAAGTTAATGTTTTCCAAACACGCAATCTCTGAAAGAATGAAATTCCTCTAGGAAGACAGCATTTCCTCCGATAAAAGCTTACATCGCTGTGTTATTCGCACACTGTTGTATAGTACAGAAGGAAGAGTGACTGCGCAAGGCGTACAGGTAGCACCTTGTCTATTGTCCCAGTACGTTTCGGTATAGAGCCAGGCTCAATGGTCATTGATGAATATTCAGTGGGGACAGTAGGTCTGTTCGCTTTGTGTAAATGGGCGGCTAGCGGCAAGGCACTGTAATGTCAGTTAATGAGACACTTTAGTCTGTGTTGTTGCGTTTTTTTATTTCATGCGAGAGCATACGTGGCGTTTTTTTTCGAAATTGGCTAAATCCAGAAACCGAAACTAGCTCAAATATTGCTCCATTGGCAAGTACATTCTCTCAACTTTCCTGTAAAAGAGAGATCGGAACGAAATGAGTCAAATACCAACAGCTACGTGTGCTCACAGATCCCGTTTCAAAACGAAATTGAGCCAGATCCATGCGCTGTATGGATCGAAATGAGTCAAATCCAGTGTGCCGATAGTAGAGCGCTTCGGCGATCACGTGATTCGGCGAACGTGGAAGCCTCCGTGTGATTTCCCGCCTAGCCTGACTACTCTGCCTGTTTTCTGGGTGTTTGTGCAAGTTTTTTTTTTTTTTTTTTTTGCCCGGAGCTCGATTATCATGGATTCTGGTGGAAGTGAAGAGATCGGCGAGAGATCGGTCCCGAGACGTCGACGACATTGTGAACAGAAGCAATGTCGACGCCGACGAAGCAAGAATGTGCCACTGCCCGAATTTCAATAAAGTTTTTTCAAGAATACCGCATTGAATTCCATGTCTCAATTCGAAATGAGCGAAATCCAAAGTTATCATGCTAATAATGGTGAAATCCGCTGCATATTTTTTAATTGATTGTGGCCAGAAACTTCCCCTAGACGACATGTAAAACATATCATAGAATAGCTTTGACAACGTTGTATTTAGTTTGCATAGCAAATTTTTGCCGTTTTCTCAAATTCTCTTTGGATGGATTTGACCCATTTCGAAAAAAGAAAAACGCCTCATACCTACCTAGCATTTCGGAAACATGTGAACGGGCCACAGCGAATACTAACTGGCGGTGTCTTGGCCTACTGGATTCACTGGAATATAAGCATCATTGCTTAGCACTCACTAATATTGACTTAGAAGAAGAGACTGTTCGGCGAGTTGGTAATTCATGATGAATGAAAGTAGCGCGAAAAAACGTAGGAGTACAGCACAAGCGCATTCGCCTGTGCTGCAGCCTCCTCCGTCTCATCCTACGTTTTTTTCGCGCCACTTTCATTCATCACTAATATTGACTAGTCTTGGTTGAATGGTGGCTATTATCGGCCACAGTGCTGCCCAACTGCCCACCTATTTACATCGCGAACAGTATTCTATGAGAACCATTCGCTTGCTATGAATATTTATGAACGCATGTATCATGTAATACAAACCGAATCGTACATACTGAAAACATCGTCAACAATGGCAGCTATATTCTTAGATACTGACGTCACAACATTTCTGCCGCTCCTTCCTCAGCTCAATACATTACAAAACCTCAATACGACTAAACTGTGAATATTTTACTTCAATATGACACTCTGTGCACGTTAAACTGATCACTGACCCCGAACTTGTTCAGAATATTTCTGCTCGTTTTTTTTTTTCCATACACGATTGCACGGCTAGCATATACAGCCATGAAGTCTAGCCTTTCCCTTTCGTCCCTAACAGCGTATCGAAATTCCGGCCGGTTGTACATATTTAATGAAATATACTATTATGACGTTTTTCACGAGGCATTTATTTTACCACCGTTTCATTTGTCCTATCCCTTTGATTATTGCTATAACGTAGGTACTGAATTTTGGTTGAAGACCAAGGAAGAGGGAAAAAAATTGTGATCTTATATCTATATTTTTGTATAATAAAAAATAATGCTTTTATTGCATTTACGTAAAAAAAAAACTCCAGTCATAGTACCACTTTTGTTATATTTCGCAAAAAATCTGGCGATAAAGTTAAATGGCTTAGCTACTCTGTCTACATTTAGCTTGAATTTCGGCTCATTTTCAAATCTACCCATTGGCAACCCTATTAGTAACTGTCTCGCGTGAAAGGGAGAATTCTATAGCTTAAGGAAATATGGGTACTGAATTATACGCTCAGACCCTACTGTCGCATAAGAATAATTATGTTTACAGGTAATGTGAGAAGCCCTCTTTGGTAATTTGTCTAAGCCAATATGAAATCACCGCGAAACAAAAATTGCAGAAACAGCTGGTGTTATCATAACCACTGGACACAGTGTGTTGAACAGTTGAAATTTGAAAGCAGCAGAACCGTTTTATTTTTGCGCGAAAGAAAGCTTAGTTGTTTTATTTCATGAACATTTTTCTTCCTTTCCGGTGAAAATGTCTGAACGGAGTTATCAGCATTTCTGATGCCTCGAGTTAAAGTGAGACGAAGAGAGAAAAGGTAATTTCTTTTTTCTAAAGTATAGCACTCGTATAACTCCACGCACGTCGCCTCGGGCAAGCTCGGATGCCTGACGAGAGGAAGGTTTCTGAAGTATTTCTTTATTAGATTGTGAAGTCTTTTACAGGAACTTGGCGTTTAAAAGTTCGAAGGCCCTCTGAATGCAAAAGAAGTTCTAAATAAGTTAACGTTATTAGAAAATGTTGCCGTTTGAGAGGCGCTCATTCCTTAAGCGCTGGGAAGAATGCCAGCGCTGCTACTAAAGTCTAGCTTCGAAACTTCTTTCGAAGCTTAAGACTTCTTTCTCTTGCAATTCGATTAAGGAGGCTGGCTGATTAGAGAAAAGGCAACGCAGTGTTCCTGCCGCATCTTTGTTTGTTTTCTTATGGTCTAAGAGGCATTGAACAGGTGTGTCTGCTGGCATGCTCCTGTTTTATTTTAGGCTGAGGCCATCAATAATAAGCCACGCAGTATCAGTGAAACATATTGCCACGCGCGCTTCTTTTGCTATGCTTTGTGTAACTGGTCCGGTGCACGTGTGATCCCTGTCTTGCGCGGAACGCGCCAGAATATCTGGGAACATTCCAGATTGTAGTAGATCATTTTGTCAAGATTGCGCACACGACGCGAATAGTCACGATTATTCCAGAGCTGGCGCAACCACCAGTGATAAGGCTAGAAAGTTCGATGCGTGATGTATAAAAGACGCTGCATCCCAGCGATGTTTAAAGTCCCTGGATATTTTTGGGAAAGTACCGTCTTTCTTTTAACCGAGCCGCCACGCCGAGCACCCTCCTCTCCCGCCTTCCACTTCCCCGCTTCACAGGCCGTCGCCTAGGAAACCGCGCGTTATCTGCGTGACATAGCATTCTTGATAGGAAAGTGGCGCGAGCCGGGTTATAGGGCCGGCGCCCGCACGGTGGTCGTTTGGGAAATGAGATAGATACGGTTTGGACACTTGGGAGAGGAGGGTTGGACACTTGGGAGAGGATATGGAGGAGAGTGTCGCTACTTTCTATATATCAAGGGACTTTAGCGATGTTCAGTTTATCGATGGCCGACGCTCTGTTCGCCGCTATCAGTGTACAGTGTGTATTGCTGTAATTTGACTTTCCTTTTCCTGGCCACAAGTTCGGCCAAATAAAGTTTCATCTTGGATACGCCGACTGCTACCTTCGTTGACGTCACGACCACGTGACAATATATTAGCGTTTTTCTTTTGTTTGTCTCCAAGTCACGTGTTATATTTTCGCCCTTTTTTATGTCTAACCAGCGTGGGATAGATATACAGTGCTTTATCATCACCGCACACAAGAGGTACTGTACGAACTTTATAACGTGTAGTGCAAACAGAGCGCGCGAGTTGGTGATACATCGAGTAACTGCAGGCACTGGTATTTTGCTGTAGAAAAAAATAACAGATTGACGTGTGTATATGGCAAGTATGCTTTTGAACACATTAAGCTTCGACACACGTGTATTCGATTTCTTCCGGCTGTATTCTTAGCGAGTTCCGCCTAGTGGCTTCATTATGAAACACCTTTCTATTTCATTTGTCTAGAAGTCTAAATTAGGTTACATCTATAGCAGCGTCACCAGCGAAACGTAGAGGCGCTGTAATATCCCTTCACTCTAGTGATAGGGCTAGGGCTAACGCGAGAAAAGGTAAAATGACAAGAATAATTAAAAGAAAAATTTTCCCAAGAACTAAAATAACAAGCAGTATAAAAATATTGCCGGTAGAGACAAAGCTTGCTCGTCAAGACGGCCACCTGCTTCTGCAGTTGAGCTTTTCGGAATGCCAGCCTATAAGATGCCCCACTGAATTTTTCATAAAATGTTAAGTCACTTGAGCTGAAATACTTATCGCAGTGACTCTAAAGCTCCCACACTGATTTTTTTAAGTGAGGGCATTTGCTGATATATTCTTCTAATTCTTTTGTCTTGAATTGATCATGCCGCTGAAAAAGTAGGAGACTGTTTCCCTGAAACATAGTTGTTATCCAGAATATGTGTAGCTAAGCTTTTCTATTTAGCCTGTCAGTTTCTCATGGAAACACTGTGTTTTTCAGGTAGCCAATCTGAGTTTTCTTTTGAACCTCTCCATGGGTAAATGAACAGCACATAAAAAAATTTCAGTGAATCATTACAAAATAGCTGAGGTTTTTGTGAATTCTCAAGTTGCACTTTTAACTAAAAATAATGGTATGATGCATGTAATGATCTTTGTTTCGTTTATTCTTTTGTTCGTCAGTTAGATTGCTTTAAACGGCAAGGAAAGATGCACTACACAATTACATACAACGGCGGAAGTGTCTAAAATCGCGCAATAGCGCCGAGAACGGTTTGTGCTTCAAATACTTACACTTCGGCAAAAAAATTTTGCGTATGGCCATATCAGTTACGTCAAGGCGTGGAAAAAGGCAACAATGAGAAGGCTTATGACTTATTTGCGCAAGAAAATGAGTACATTAAAAAGGGCCAGTT
Organism: Rhipicephalus sanguineus; assembly: GCF_013339695.2. NCBI lineage: Eukaryota > Metazoa > Arthropoda > Arachnida > Ixodida > Ixodidae > Rhipicephalus > Rhipicephalus sanguineus. Next base: position 49,945,950 of record NC_051184.2, read on the forward strand.
GATGTCAAAAAGAGAGAGATAGATACGAAGAGGAACGGCAGGGAGGTTAACCAAGCTTTGGCTCGGTTGGCTACCCTACACTTGGTGTGGGGGAAGGGGGAATAGTAGAATGGAAACGGTAGAGAAGAAAGCAGAAGAGTAAGAAAGGGATGGATGAACTACACAACAAGAACTCGCGCTGTTAGTTCACAGGCGCTCGTGAAGTCCGGTGGTCCTCAAGAAGCACAAGAGGGCTTTTGTGGCCTTGCGCGTATGCGAGACCGTAGGCCAAGGTCCCAAGATCTTCTTTTCTGTCAGTGGTCTTGAGTCCAGGTGAAGGAGCTTGACTTTTATACTACGTCGTTGAGCCTGATATGATGGGCAGTGGCATAGAATGTGTTCAAGCGTCTCCTCGCAGGCGCAAATGTTGCATGCCGCAGTGCTATTCATTCCAATGAGACACGAATACGCATTCGTGAATGCCACGCCCAACCACATGCGGCATAGTAAAGTTGCATCGCGTCTTGAGAGCCCGGATGGCAAACGAAGTTGATACCACTCTTGAGAATGGATGCCGCATGGCGACTACAATCACTTGCACGCCGTATCACTCTTCTACAATGGAATACGCAGGGTTCTTCCAACGCGCGCCTGTATTGGATTGACCCAAATTTGATGCCAAAAAAGATACCAAAGGAATAATAGGCTGACAAAAGTAAAAGCTTACAGCATCACCTACTTAAATAGGGTACGATATTAGGCAACGAACTTCATCATTTTTTTCCTAATGATATACAGCGTTTTTCATTATAAAAATGAAAGAACTTTACCGAACAGATGTAATTTATTTGCGTATCTTTTTTGTTGTCAACCTGAGTCTCGCACCCGTGCCCGAAAATACGTCATATTCAATGCTCTGAACTGGCAGCGCGATGCCGCGGTCAAAACATGAAGGCACGAAAGTTTCCTCCATAATTCTTTAAGGTTTTCGAAAAAAAGGCTTGTAAGAGTGCGATACTTATTAAATAAAGTTTATTTGGCCTACGTTCACTTCCTATGCCTTAGGATGACGAATAGCGTGCACGCGATAACGCCTTTTGCGCGCAAGGACTTTTATACAATGTCCTGGTTTTCGGTGCAGTTGCGTCGTTGCATGTTCAGCAATGGCTGTAATAAATGAAGCGAGTGGGTATATACTCAAGCTGCGCGCCTCTCTTGCGAAGAAAGGCTTTCGCACTATGATGCCTCAGGCTGAAAGTTCTGGGATAATAAAGCTGTCACTGTACTTGTCTCCGAACTCAAAGAGAGATATTACTTTATTATACATTTTTACGGAACGAATAAATTTTTGCTTCCACTGAAAAGCTCACCATTCAGGTGCGTCTTCATGCAAGATCTTAGCATCATCCGATTTTCGAGAGCTTATCAAGGCTATTCAAGAGCGTGTGGTGTTCTTGTGCTGCCTTGTTTATTAGTAATCACTCACCAACTAGCTTGAAACTAGGTGCTATTCCAGCTTCATCACTGCAGATTAACATCGGATGCGCACAGTGGCCAAAATTTTTAACTAGCATGCGCGAGCGGCGACTTTTTTTGCTCGTCAGCGCCATATGACGCAGCCAAGTCGTAATAAGGGTAAAGCTAAACACATGCCCCCAAAATGCGCTCAGCTGGGCCCATCGTCTGTTAGGCTGTTCTTCCTAAGGACGTTATCCAATATTTGTACACTTCAGACGAATCATGTTCTTCGGCTTATCTCAATAGATCGGGCGTGTGTGGCTTATCTAAATTTCATTTCCTCGATTGCTTGCCGCAGCTTTCATCTTCGAAATTTAAGTACGAAAAAAAATCGCAGCATTTCCACGGAGTGAATGATGATGAGTGGGCGAAGCTGCGGAGGTTCATCGGTAAACCGTGAATCTTCCGTGAATTCTGCCCAGTACATCATCACCGACGTGAGATAGGGCGCGTTTATACTAAAGTTTCGATGAGTTATGACGACTTGCAGCTCACTTTAATTTTACATGTACGCTGTGAATTTTCATTGTTTAGAAAACCATTGCTTTAGAAAACATCTGGCGTCTTTCGTTAAGCAGCTGGCGTCTTTTCCTCTTGCTTTAGAAACATCTGGCGTTCTTCCGTTTTGCTTTTACAAAACATCTGGCGTCTTTCGTTGGTTTATTTCATCAATCAACAGCGTTTTGAACAAAATTGTTATTGATTAATCACGCACAGGAAAAATCTCACCAGGCACTACCTTGGAGGTAAAGAATGGCTGCTAGTGGGAATGAGAGACAGAAGAAGTCGGCTTTTAGCTACCGCTGCGAATTTTTTATTGTTCAACAACGCACAGGAAAAATCTCCCACCGGCACCACCTTGGAGGTCAAAGCGTAAGACTGGTTACGGACTACGACTACGACTACGAGGGACGAACGGGTGCCGCCTTAAGGAGCTTCGCCCCTAAAAAAACATTCGCCTACACACGCTGTTTGTTCGTCTGTTCTGCAATTTCTATCACGTAATTGTTTGTATGAATCATATTTTATTTACTTGTTATCGTATTTTCCGTGTTTATTATATGTCTCGTAATAAAACAGGGTGCAGCCAAATTAACAATGGTAACAAATTTTATTGCGCACTTTGTTGAAGGCACATTTAACAAAACTTATCAACAAGCGTCAACAATAAACTTGCTCTCAGAAGGACAAAAATAAATGGTGCAGCAAGTGCCCGAATTTATGATGTAGTATTTATTGGTGCATATGATGGGGCTTTAGAACTCCATGCTATACACTTTAAGAGTACGAATGTTATCGTTTAAAGTGCATCATATGCATATCACGAATGATTGCGCCTACACCAACACACAGATATCCAAAGACAACGAGGAAGGAAATTCCCGTTCACTCTCTCCATATTGTACAAGAGCTAGCATGGATGCGACAAGAGGTTTAAAAACCAAAGGCTGAAGCTGCCAGCCCCGTCTCCTAACGCACTTACCTGAGCTCTTACGAAACAATAAGCCAGCTGAATAAACGACTACAAAAGGAATGAAAAATCGTGCCGTAAATTTTACCCGCACTCTCTCTGCATCGGGAAAAGACATTGACGACGCGCATGGATTGGACATATCTTTGGAATTCTCCAGCGCGCCTGATAATTCCCAGTTGCTTGTTCCGTGAAATATTCGAATGCCTAAATTTTGATGATCTCAATTAAAGTTTATCCCAAGTTGATGTAGTTGGATACTCAAGCTATAGCCGGATGCCATGAGTAAGCTTTCTCAATGAACTCTTAATATTGGGCCCTTTAAATTTCTCCTTCTTGTAATGATTAGGAAACTTCTTGAAGGCTATGGCTTAAACAAACTTGATTCTTTGTAAGTATTAATCAAAAAGAAGTGAAGCTACTTCACGTGTCACGCATAAAAGTATCATTATTTCTGAGAGATACAGTTCCCGAAAGGGCACACGTGCGGGCCTCATTAGTGAATAAGCCAGCTTACTTTGCTTTTAATTCAAGAAAGGGATGTGAGAGTACTTGAATAGACGTCTTTGAGAGAAGTATTCACCTGTGGAGCTCCTATCAGAATGCCCGGAAGCGACAAAATTGTTTTGCTCAGTAATATTTGCGACAGTCTGCATCTCGTTGGTTGCGTTTAGAATTATAGGTAACGTATACTTACTGTAGCAATATTTTTATGTATTGTAGTATGTATGAAATTATTAAGAATCAAAATAGTACAGAATTCAGGAATACAATTTCTTGTGATTAAGAAAATAAAGTCAGCATCAAAAATTTCAAATTAAGAATTGACAAGCAACATCGTGAGTTCTTACACTTCACTTATATATGTATTTACACCAGTTTTGTTATCTCAGTTACTTCCATAACATTCGCTGTCAGCTAATAAAAACGTCTGTATTGAATGACGTAACATCGCGCAGCAAACACGGGCAACAGCACTTTAGCTTGTTTCTTTTCCTCTGTGACTTTTCTTGTGCTGTTGACCAGCCCAGCAATATATTCTAGATCCCGCAGTTGATTTTGCACACCATGACAAGCATTTGGCATTTTGCTTGTTTCAAAGACAGTCATAACCATTCTTCGCAGCTGTCTCAGACAGCATTGTTCGAACTGTCGCCGCAAACCAAACCAGGGCTGTCACTTTGGTTGGTCGCTTACCCTTGCCTTTTTTTACAGGCGCGCTTCAGTCAGTGAGAATTCCTAAATCCACTATTTATATCAATCGTCTCTTACTAACATTCCTGGTGCTGCTGTCGCTGTTCAGCCTTAGTCGAGTCACTACATCACAACAGCAAGAGACCAATAGAAGCATGATAACACTACTCAGGCTAACGGCGAACAAAGGTCTTTGTAGTTACACTCTTCACGGTGTTCCACATGACACATACATATGCTACGAAGCAGAATTATTTGTCTTGCAGTACTTTTCAAGGCACTTACAGCTTCTGAAACTGATGTACAGAGGATATATGTATAGCGTGACATTTTTATGATGTAGCAATACACAATCAAATAAAAAAAACGCCAGGCCTGCGCTCAAATCGCAGCACAGTCACAGCGAAAGCTGGAAGAGCGGCGTTTCTAGAGCACGTTGTAAGCTCTCTTGGGGCTACAATAGAAGTACACTAGAATGGTACCCACTAGGCTATAAATCAAAATTTTTGTGAAGTTGGGAAGCACCAACTCAGACATTATTCGTCATTCTGCGGAGAAGCGAAGCACCAGCTACACGTCTGTAAGGCATTATGTGCACTTTGTTGACGTGACGACTGATGACGATGAAGAATTATGGCTCAGCCCTTTGTAATGGGTTGGAAGCTTTAAACGGCCCACCAGTTATGCAATTTGCATTGGGTGACGCCCGGTCGCTATTTCCCTCTCCCGTCATGCTGTATAACATACGTTGACGTGGGAGAGAGACGGGGGGGGGGGGGGCGAAGAGACCCCGAGGAAATGGATCATGCGCTTATGGGCTTCCTTGGTAACCAATACAAGTGCACTTGCGAGGAACCCACTACGCTCTAAATCATTGTAATTTTACTGAGACCCCGAGGAAATGGATCATGCGGTTATGGGCTTCCTTGGCAACCAATACAAGTGCACTTGCGAGGAACCCACTACGCTATAATTCACTGTAGTTTTTGAGAAGTAGGGCAGCAGACACTGTGCCATTTTTCTTCATTCTACGGAGAGCCGTGGTACCTGCTAAACACATGTAAGGCATTATGCGCACTTTGTTGATGCTGTGCCTGATGACGACGAAGAATTATGGCAGAGCCCTTTGTAATTGGTTGGAAGCATTCAACAACCTACTCGTTGCGCAATTCGCAGTGTGTGACGCCTGGTTACAGAATTGGCGTTGTGCGACGCTTGGTGCTTATTTTACTCTTCTACCACGCTATATTGCATATGCTAATGTGGTTGCTTCCCGACATGAAGCCTGTATAGGACCTTTTTGCAAAGCAGTTTCAAGCGCCGGGATGGCTCAGAGGTTGAATACCGGGCTCCCACGCAGAGGGCCCAGGTTCGAACCTCGTTCCACCCTGGAATTTTTTTCTTATTTAGTTTTTTTTCTTATTTCGAGCGATACTGGTTACGGACACCGGCGGCGGCGGCGGCGGCGGCGGCAGCGGCGGCGGCGGCGGCGGCGGCGGCGGACAACTACGGCGCCAAAAACGGCCGGTGAAATGATCTCATAACAGCTTTCGCTGTAAAAGAAAGGCATCAAATAGTAGAAGTAACAAAGAATCGGCTTCACCACGAGGGCGAAGCACTGAATGCAATATCAACAAATTGTAATCTCACACTTGCTTCAACGTTGGCAGGAATAGGTGTGGCAACACTAAGCGAGACGGGTATTTTGTCAGCTATGTGCGACCAGACAAAGTCACCAACTGCTATCAAGGCTGTGATAGATTTTCTCAAGAGCACAGAACTGGACACAAGACTATAGCGAAACCACTAAGTCACGTGGTTATTGTAATATTGTATATACGCATAGCTCTTTCCTCTCCCCATCATCACCCCTCATCACTCCTTTTTTTCCCTTTCCCTTTTCCCCTGTGCAGAGTAGCAGGCTAGAGCGCACTAGCTCAGGCCGACCTCTCTGCCCTTCAAATAAATTATCTCTCTCTCTCTCTCTGGCTGCTAACTCTTTTAGATGTAGCCTTGCGAAACTGTACAAAACGCTGGTGTAAGTGAATATGGCCGCTCCAGGGAGAGCAGCGAATTTCGCTCAGTGTTTTCGCGTTGAGAGAGCAGCACGTAGAAGGGTGTACGAGCCGTCCGCTGATGCCTGCCGGGTAAGCGCGCGGGCTAGCGATCGCGAACCAAAATTCACAGTTGCTACTCGAGCGATCCTCCCCCTTTTCATGCTCCACCAAGATAGGCGGGACGTTTCCTCTCTGCATGAGCAGCATTCGACGGTAGGCCCAACACGCGGGAGGATCTCATCGCACGCGCTCTCCGAGCAACGGAGATGGGCCGGCTCCTTTGATCTCTGCTTCAGCCGCATTCGTAGTCCCCGCTCGCGCGCTTTTACCCGCGGGTTGAACATACGATGCGTGGAGAGATGTTATTGATTTAGACTTTATACGGAACATGACGGCGACGGCAGAAACTCGTCGAGAGTGTCTATATAATTGATATCGCAATATTCAGGATAAAGATGAAGATTCAGCGGGAGACGTCCCCTCCTCGTCTGGCCGTTGCTGGTATTGACATTACGGCGTTGAAATATGCATTTTAATAACACATAGCGGAAGTGATCAAACACTTAAGAAAACGTCGAACTTAATAGGTTACGAAAGACAACGCTTGTAAACAAAATGGGTGCCTTACGGCCGTTTCAAGTACTATGCATGAAAACGCTTTGCTTGCAGATGTTGACTAGAGTTGCCATTCATTCGAGAAGCGGCGCTCATGCATCAATAAAAAATAAAATTGGGGCGGCTACGCACTAAGGAGCGAATACTGCGCAAACAGCGAAGCTGGTGGCCTTTACCTACTCCTTTCCCCCCTGTTTCACCCACACTACCCTTTCCCACCCCCTAGATGTACATTAGTATACGAGGCTATGCTATGCTTTACCCTCTCCCCTCCTCCTCTCTAGAATTCGCGCCCTCACTTCCCTTTCCCACCTCATTTCTATACTATACTACACATGACTATGCTATGCTTTATCTCTTTATCTTTCTTCCGGTGTTTTTCTTTCCCCCTCTAATACTTTCTCACTCTTTTTGGCTATTTCGATCTGTTTCTGTCCGTGTTATTCTTTCTCTTTCTATATATTTTTTCTCGATCTCTCGCCCGTAGCGACGCAATGATGATGATGATGATGATGCAAACTTTATTGGGGTCCAGAGAAGACGCAGGGGAGACACCGCGCAATCATGTAATTCGTATAAATGCTTCGGTTGCTACCGTGTTTGGATAACACAGTGGTTACGACGCTCACCTTCGTAGAGTGGTTACCCGAGTTCGAATCCCACCTAGTCAAGAAATTTTATTTTGTAGTTACATATTTATTTCTTCTCGTCACCCTCTGCACTTTTCTTCTGTTTTCCTCATTTCAGTCATCCAACTGGTTGCTAGGCAACGCATGGCGACGTCAAAACTTGGCGATGAAAGGCGCAGTTTCTGCGAACGCCGCCGGAGTTAGCTCAATCTTAAACAGCTCAGCTGTTAAAAAATTAAAGCCAGATACACGCCTGCGAGATCTGAGTAAACAGCACCGCTGGCAAGCAAGCGTCACCAGCTGCCGAACGCAGATGTGCTGATTGAATCCTCAAAACTATGGCACATACCCACTCTGGGGGATTGGTCAAGACTGATTATTGAGTTTTGTCTTCATCTTTCATTCAGATCTTCTTCTTCTTCTTCTTCCTTTCACCTTTCTCTCTTTTTTATCTCTTTCTACATCTTATTTTCTTGCGTGGTTTCGGGAAGTTGAACTCCTTCTTTTTTTCTTTGTCTTTTTGTATATTGCCCTCTTTCCTCCTTTCCCCACTCCTAACCTTCACATAACTCCACTTCACCCCTACTCTTCTTTCCCCACCCTTGCTACACGATACTGTACATGGCTAGGCTATGGTTTAGCCTCTCACCTGCTCCCTTTCTTCCTGCTTTTCCTCCTCCTCACGCTTACATCGGTCCTCCTCACCATCACTTCCCTTGCCCATCACATTGCTAAATTATATAATACAAGGCTATGCCATGCATTACCATCTTCCCTCCTCCTTTCCATCCTCCTCATCCTCACATCGCTCTCACCATCACTTCCCTTTCCCACCACCTTGCTATATTGTACTATATATGCATGGCTGTGCTATGCTAGGAGCTTCCTGGCACATACCCACTCTCTGTGGCACCTAAACTTCTATACAAGACTATGCCATGCTTTACCCTCTCCCCTTCTTTCCTTCCCCCTGACCCTCACTTCACTTTTGCACCACCTTGCTATACGATACTATGCATTGCTATGCTATGCTAGGAGCCGCTTGGCACATACTCACTGTCTGTGGCGCATACCCGCCGAGTTTTGCGCGGACGACAACGGCGCTACTCCAAGCTTTAACAACTCCGCGCTTAAAAATTCTCATTTCAGTGTTATTCGGCAATAAGCCATGCGCTCCCATATATTCAACTATGTTTTCGTGTGTTTACCTTTTTTAAGAGATAGCAGTCCTCATTATGGTAATTACTGGCTACTTTTGTGCCCATGGCTTCGTGACGGTGGCGACGTGTGACACTATATAAAAAAAAATCACCAGTATCGAATAAAGCTCAGTTGGTAGTTGAGAAGTGGTCCTGTTGTACTTGTGTCTTTCGTCTTGGTCCATTCGTGCTGTTTAACTTCGCAAATGAGTGAAGGAGCCGGGAAGAAGGAGGAAGGCGAGCGTTAAACGAAAGCTCTGGAGAAGTGGAGAGGAGGAAGGAACGGAAGAAAAGAGGAGTTGAGAAGCGGAGAGAGGGAGGAAGTAAATATATAAAAGCACATCATTTTTTTTTTAAGTTTTACGTCGGCTTGGAATATTGTGTGTTCGAAAAAGCACATATCCAGCGCACCTTAGTTATGGCGCTGCTAACACCACTGCTAGAGCCAAAATATCAGCATTAACCAAGCGCTAATGGCGCAATGCCGCCACCTGGACTTTTAATTAACTGCGCCAGCCCGAGTGTTAGCCGTCACCATGACAGGTTAGAGCTTTACTAACACAGGCTTGGATAGCGTTAAGTTAAAGGGGCCCTCCAACACTTTTTTTGAAGCGCCTACATCGCTGCCGACCGCATCAACGCGTAGTGGCGCTCGCCAGAAATATTGCGGGTGGAAATGACGACGATGAGCGCTGGCCTATGATTGGATAAATGTAACGTTAGAAGTAATAACGGCGTTGCATCAAAAAAAGGGGTTATTATTGGGTTTAGTTTTTCTTTAGCATGCCTTTTTCACTTAACACAAATTAGACGAAGGATCTTATACCCCTGTCACACTGGACGTTTTAATGTCATTCGAATGGAATGACATTCGCATCTAATGACATTATGCGGCTGCTACACAGCGATATTTAATGTCATTAGGATCGAGTGACTTAAAAAATCGAATGAGTTCGAGAAACACATTCGCCGTCGCACTCGGACCGAATGTGTACTCTCCACCCCAGAGACTACTTAGAATGTGTCAATCCGCAGTCTCAAGTTCGGAAGCATTCATTCTAACACGCTATTAATTTTGCGTTTTGTAAGGCATCTATCATTTTAAAGAGCACATGTGTACGGAACGCTTTTGCGAAATGTTTTTACTCTCCACCTCAGTAGCGTCTGGCTCACGTCCCGGCGCTGTCGGCCATGCTGCCATGTAAACAACAGACGCCTGTGCGCACGTGTGCATGCAGCAATGGAACCATCAGCTCCACGAGCGCACTGGACACAGTCGGCTTAGGGAAGACAATTTAAGTGACTTGCGCAAAGCCAAGAGGAATAGTAAAGTGTATGCCCGGATCGCGGAAGAGCTCCGTAAGCTCGGCGGATGCAGTGGCGGCCACTGCCGCGATCGAGAACGCGTTCGCTTGAATGCGTTGCAGAATGTCATCGCTGCGTTTGCACTCTTCATCTATTTCTCGCCCCAGTCTTTTCTTTTGACTCACACGCTTTTATATATATATAAAAGAGCCAATGCTATAGGGCCAACATGCTATAGAGCCAACATGCTATAGGGGGTGTGCTTAATTTTAGGTGCACGTTAATGAACCCCAGGTGGTTGAAATTTCCGGAACCCTCCACCACGGCAGCTCTCAGAATCGTATCGTGGCTTTGGGACGTAGAACCCAATCAGTTTTTGTTATTATGAGCCATTCGCTCCTCTGTGAAACCACGCAACTAAAATGGGGCGAAGGTTAAATCCGAAGAATGTACAAGGATTCACATGAAGTTAGTAGCCTTTGTTTTGTCTATTATATGAGGTAAAGGTTATACAAGTTTTGCGGTAAGACGGTGTCCAAACGAGACTAAGTCGAACACCTTCGAACGCAATATTGGTCTATTGATAACGAGTCTACTCTGGGGACTATAGGGCTGTTCGAGCCTTTTTTCTGACTGGCCGATTCCTTTAATAGCAAGGCAGTTTAAAAAAAAAAGGGGGTGGGGGGCACTTCAGGGATGCGAACTCAAATTGCAAAGGTTGGCAGAATAGAATAGTAGCACATATTTTCAGGTGTCGGCACAAAAAGAATTTTCTGGCTAAGATAACTTACACTACACACATTGTGTTGTATTCCCACATCACATTTTCTGAAACTGAGAAAAAAATACATCTGTGTACACTTCCTCGACGTAAACTGTGAGCATAATGCTAACAAAAAAAAAAACCCGTACGCGTGGGGCTCACTGTGTTAGCGCTGTCCCTGATAGCATACCGTCTGTGTCAAACAGACTTAACGCGAAGTTCGTTAACAAATCATTCCATGTCACAGACACGTAGCTCGCAGCAAACGCTTGAGCGCTCTGCCCATAGCATAGGGTCGAGATTTATGCGCCCTGGTTCCATCCAAGTCATTATCGTCCTTGCGATGGCAGTCGCTTCCTACGTTTGATGACGCTCTGATGACCTGAAACCCGTTATTGTCACTCAACGCCCGAATGTACCGAAGTCTCGGTGTGTGCATTTTTTTCTTGCGTGCTCTTTTTGTCCTGCCTGTCTTTCTACAACATGTATCCAATGCTTGCAGTTACTGCGTATGAGATTTGGCAGCCACGTATGCCACAGAACTACAGTGAAGACAGAGCGTGTGTTGCATCCGCACCAATCGCTTCGGGGATTTGTCCCGTCTCTTTGTATTCTTTTGCCCCCATCGACTATACGAGCGATGCCCTCATTCGGCCACTGTGGCACATCGCATCGAGGGCTGAGCTTACGGCTTCCTCCTGTCACACCGTGGTTTATCGTCCACAGTTTCCTGACCTCAGTTCGACTCTCTTGTTGCCTCATTGATTTACCTCTTTTTATTATTAATCTTTCCTAAGGCATAATTATCTATACCACTGTGGCAGACAGGCGATCGGTAGGCTTCCGCAGCTCACTTTCACGTGATATACAACACCACGTGATATACCAAAGTGAAAGGCAGTCTGACAACAGTTATGGAGTTTCATAAGAAAATGCTGTCGTGAATGTGAAGTATCCTCCGAAAGCGTAAGCGCACACCTTGAATATCTCTACCAGTAAACGGATGGTCAGCACATGTCGCGTGGTGGGATAGCATATGAATGAACGTAATTCTGAATATGTTTTGGTGGCTATATAATTGAAGAGTTAGGGTGAAAGAAAGGGTTCCCTTGACCGGAAGCAGTTTCGTGAACTTTCAAAGAAACTCTACGCTCATTAGCCCTGGCTTAGTGACTTAGATAAGCATAACCTACGAAGCAAAAAGAGAGTGTATGTTCTAGCAAAAAGAGCAACATGTTCTAGCAGCACCCAGAAGGAAAGCGGTGGTATTACTAAAAAAATGTATTAAACATAAAAATGCCGCAAAAAAGGGGCAAACGTTACACGGTCTATCAGGGGCATACTGAAATCTGTAACTGAATTTGATATCTCTGTGACTGTCAAACCTTATAGCTTGCGGCTGCGTACACACTACGAAAGAAACAAGGTTAACCTGACGTATAGAGATTGTTCCCTATGTATATTGCGAAAGGAGAATATAGGCATAGAATGAATAAACATCAGGGACCGAAGTAGGATAGGAGTTTGTGCCTTTGTACTGCCCCACGTACAACTACCTTGAGGCAGAAATTAGCGGCAATAAGCGCATACGCGTGTTTTTTATTGTTTTTGATTTTTGCATAAGACACGAAGTAAAAAATGTTAAGCCCCAATCGTTATTTTCTCCCATGATATGTGCTTTATTCAGGAATACCTCACATAGCGTTGGGTTTTAAGTCATGTGTCAGCAGGATCACTAAAAGCAAACAGTTGATTCCAAATAGCTGTTCCAAAGTATAAAAAAATTCGTAAACAGGGGGTGTGCTGGAGCCGACGTTTCGTCAAGCGGAATTGGCTTCTTCAAGGCTGCTTGACACTCTTCTGCAGCCTTGAATAAGTCGTGTCCGCTTGACCAAACGTCGGCTCCAGCACATCCCCTGTTTACGAGTTTTTCATCACAAGATACCACCTTCCCATGACTTCTGCCTGTTTTTTTTTTTGTTTTGGTGTTCTGAAATTAGTCACCTGATATACATATATTGCATGTCTTCCTCACAATGAGAACACTCTGTTGTAAACCGAACGATGCGCTATTTCTACACTTTATCTGCCAAGCTTGCAGCTATAGCACAGTTTCTCGTAGTGGCAGATTATCCACCCACAAGAAGGTTGGAACCTGCAGACGAAAAGAAACAAGAAAAACAAAACAAAAAAGAAAGATTGCGCGCCTTAGTAAAGCTACTATTTCTGGAAATTTAGCCAACGTCATGGTGTCCCCAGGGCAAGACATCTACATCGACAGAGTGTGTGGGTGCGGGTAGGCGTAGCCGTAACCTCGACGAACCGGGGAACGCGAGAGACGTCAAGTGTTCTAGCGCCCGGATTTAATAGGCTTTTTCGCGTTAGGTGTGTGCTAATCCCTGGATTAGAACTTGTACATGAGGGGCGGAAATTACTATCCTGCGTTGTATTTAGCTAGAGGTGACGTGCTGTGAGCGGAAGCCAGAGGTGCGTGTAGATGGTTCGTTTCGACATCGGCGTTCTTTCGAGTGAACCTGAACTGCGACTTCGTAAGATAGCGCAGTGCTTTTTAATTGCTTACTAGCAAATTGCGCTCGCGATCGATATGCCCGGCCTTCGATATGGCATTTCGGTCTCCGAAGTCAACGACTGTCTAGCAGTCATTTCCTTTGGAGACGTGTTTGCTACCTGCTATTCCAAGAATCAACTGCTGTTATTTTTTTTTTCTTCTTGGCTGAATTTTTTTCAGAGGGTGCTGCGATCACGACAAATGTCAAGATTTGAATATTAGTGTAAATTAGGATACATTTGTGGGGCTTTTTTAATCTGCGCACCAGGGACGCTCTTAGGGGTCGTCGCATTAAGCATTAGGTAATTAGAGCCACCGATGAGTGAAACACAAGAACTGGGCAATATTCATCGGCTCTATATTTAATTTACTGAATGGTAACAACTTCAAGCGCGTCTGAGAATAGAAAATTGCTGAAAAGGAGCACATCGGGTAATTATACCTGCTCATGTGCAATAACAGAAAAGTCGGAGGTCAGATGGAACGACTGAAAGTCTAAAGCGCGCACACACACACACACACACACACACACACACACACACACACACACACACACACACACACACACACACACACACACACACACACGCACGCACGCACGCACGCACGCACGCACGCACGCACGCACACACACACACACACACAAACACACAAACACACACACACACACACACACACACACACACACACACACACACACACACACACACAGAGGTGCGGCATACTCATTTCACCGCACTTTGAATTATCTTCTGTTATGGTGTCATTGAATCCACCACACGAAGACAATTACTCCATATCCAGACAATCTGGCAGGTACTGTTCTTGAAACAAATCACACGCGGCAGTTAAAGCACATCGCGTTTGGCCATGTGGGTAAGCTTCGCTGGCCAATTCTCAAGTTGCAAAACATTATTGTTAACTTCCGCTTCTGTCCTACACCGCATTGACACGGAATAGCATAGGGGAGGAAGCTTAAACCTCGAGGCAAGAAAGAATATGCCCACGTAGATAAGTAGGCCGCGAAGACTGCATCTTGGAAAAACGTTTTCTTGATCGTCAACGCTTGTCTCCCTTCCCGATGGTCTACGAAACGCCGCTGCAACATCGTTAGGGGTATCTACGATAACTGAAAGCAGGGTGATACCCTTAAATTGACGCTGTAAAAGACGCCTGTCACTCGTCCACCAGAGGGTACACGTAACGACAGCGCTCTCGACAACCTGTCGAGAATTGCAGTGGTACATTTGCCAATACTGAACAAGACGGACGCTTTCATCTATTCTCACGTTCACTGTTCGCCTTTGCTCGCATGCAACTCAGTCGACCTACTCTACTCGCACCGTCTGTCCCGTTTGTTCCTGTATGTACGTGCTTTCTTCAGTTTTCTGCTTTGAATAACAATGCATGCTCAAGCAACTCTCGAAACAGCGTTAGCGCCTTGACATGTTGCTGCTGTTCAGTTCTGTTCTGCAAGAGAGTTGGTACATGACGCGTCCACAAATAAAGAAAGAGCGCGAAAAGTAGCGCGAACTACAGCACTGCCCAAGCTGTTACGCATGTTTTCCAGACGGCTGACAGAAAAAAAAGAAGTGAAAGCGCGAAGTAGTTGGCGCTTCCTACTAGCATCAGTTGTCGAAACAATAATAATAATATGTGGGGTTTAACGTCCAAAAACCACGATACGATTATGAGAGATGTCGTATAGGAGGGCTCCGGAAATTTTGACCACCTGGAGTTCTTCAACGTGCACCTAAATCTGAGTACGCGAGCCTCAAACGTTTTCGCCTCCATCGAAAATGCAGCCGCCGCGGCAGAGATTCGATCACATGACCTTCGGGTCAGCAAATTCTCAAAACAGATACCTCTCATCGCCATGCCATGACTGTTCTTTCTCGGAATACCAAAGTGATTGAGTATTAAAGCTTCCCTTATTCGTACGTATTCACTAAGCCACCTAAGTGCCGATTTTGGAAAGCAGCTATTGACATAATGCCTTCCAGCCGACACTTTATTCCACAAAAAGCAAGATAGCACCGATGAGGACGACGCCCGAGAGAATGAATGATGTTTTTTTTTTTTTATAGATGAGGAAGATGAAGTCCAATAAATGCCTACGATATAAACATTATCAAATTCTCTCAAACAGGAATGTTCATCGTGAAGCATTTCCGCAGGTGACCACATCTTTTTTATATCATCGCGGTTGTATGAAAATCCAACATATATTCCAGAATTCAAATGGTCCTGATGAGATATTGCGCTTGAACGTTTCTAAACATTTCCTCTTTCGTTATAGTGTGTTTTCCCATCACTCTCTGGTGGATACCAGGCCCTGCACAAACGACAAGTCTAACTTGGAACCACCCTTTCGTTCAATACAGCTAATTTTACCTGTTACTTAAAATCTTTGTTGAAACGGGCGCTTCCAGGCAGGAACGAAACACTGCCGGATACCGCGAGTGTAAGCAGGACAGCGTCTGATCGCCGACCCTAAGCGGAAACAATGGGAATGGGGAATGCCAGAATGACAAACCTGCAGATAGTTTGTGTTGGCCCTGTGTTGTGATAACTGAAGGCACAAAATTTGCCCTGCTACTTCCTCAGTACTTTAACTGTCACTTCTAACGGCTATCTGCCTCTCCGCAATCAGCAGCATGCACACTGGGGAAGGTTACCTTCTTTGATGCGTCCACACGATAGAACGTTATGTACCTTGACATCCGGCATTCTGTTGCTGGTATAACTGGTAACCCGTTTCCTCTGAAGACTTGGTGGAAGCATCACTCCATTCCAATTCTTTTAAAGCCCACAAAACATTACTACAGCGGCTGAAGTATTTGCATAGTGACCTCTCCACTCACTATACGTAGCATCTGTAAGAGGTGATGTTGGCAACTTCTACTGATTTGCCTGAAAATAAATCTGCGCATTCTAGTTGTGGTCTCCGCAGTCGTTAAACTACGCAATGCTACCTCAGATATCGGTATTAGCTCGCGTAATCGCCGGAGTACAATGTTTAGGGTACCATGTGCAAAAATACACTACTAGAGTGAAGAGTGTCAAGATCATAAAAAGCTTGCATCATAGTATCTTTAAAATTTTAATGCTATTACTCTAGCACAGTCTGTGACAGCATACGTAGATTCAAACTTTCAATAATAACAGTTGGAGCGAAGAGTAAGAAAGATTTCTCTCTAATTGTTTCTACATTAACTACAGGACATCGCGCGTGTTTTATTTACTGAAATAAGCTGTCACGTACGTCTCTGTGTAGGTTATAGAAGTCACGTACAGTTCTAGTCCCTTGTTTCAACAACATTGAATTTCCGAATCCCACCCATACCTGGTAACCAATTATGGGCGGTATTGCTAGCAGCACGTGTACAAATGCATGCAGATATCGCCTGGAGCTTCCTATATAATTAATGGAGCCCTGATACAGAGCACAGCCCGTAATTTAACGTAGATGCCTACAGAAGAGCTGGCGGAAAGCAAGACCTTCGTTAAAACTGTCTCTGTGTCTCCCAGTCAAATACCTACAAAGAGCGCGCACTAAACAATGAACCTTTGTAGAGAAACATTCTCCCGGTCTGCAACAAACTTTTCCAGCAAATGAGCCCGTCGTTGTGTCACTCCGAACTGGAGGGAGTTCGTTAGGCGACGGCGTTTAATTAAACCATAAAACGATTTTGTTGGAAACCTTCCAAAAACATTTACCCGAGGCTATTTTGTCTAACCTCGTCGACAACGTGGAGCTGTCTTTGTAGTTTTTAGCTTCACAATTTAGCACTAATGTTTAGCAATGTCTACTCAAACGATTTTAAAACGCCTCGAAGGGTAACCTCACATGTGTAAATGCATGCGTAGCGTGCACGTTTAGCCTAGCTGTCACAAAAGTTTCGTCCATTATTTCTAGGCTTGCCATATTGAACACGCTCTCAAGGATTGGACTGAGCTATCCATTGCCACGTTTGTTTGATACACAGTGTATCCTATCTGCACCCACCTTACAGCCAAGCTGCATACAACTGGGTCATTTGTCGCTCCGTAAATAACTACCTACTCGACAAATAGATATCATCATCACGAGCGCCATTTGCCTGCAAATTTAAATAAAAGCAACTTCTAAAGAGCAATGAGAAACACAAAGAAGGTATAACTGCGCTACCTGACACACACGTGCAAACCAGACACACACACAGGCGCAGACTTGCAACTAATGTTTATTTCACACAGTCCGCCTATACGTGCACTCGCGATCATAAGTTTGGAGACCACGCGATCGCGTGGCAGTGTACATGCGCGCACCATCTAACTGCTAGTTGCCTGCAGTCGAGAGTCTCACAGTGCGCATGCGCGGCCCTTCTATGTCACCAGCCTGCTTGCTCGCTTGCTGCACGCCGGCGCGCGGGCCGATTATCGGAATTGGCGATCGTTGCCGCCAGTAATGCTGACGGCACAGCAGCCACGGCCCAAACTCGGCCCTGTCGCGATAAATGGCACTGTCTCGTAGCAACGGTGGTTGAGACGTCTGCCGAGAAGGCAACATTTCGCCACGCTTGTAAAAGCGAGTGCTTTGTATTTGTTACATGCGCGCCCTCCGAGACCTCATTGCAGATCTGGCTCTGTGGTAGGCCCTCGAGAAATAACTATTATTCGCTTTCTTTCCTCGACCGGCACTCGTGGCGGCATTCTGTGGAAGGCCACCCGGCCAGACGTGAAATCCGCTGAATACCTTTCGCTGTTCAAGACTTTTCAAAGTGCGTGTTTGTTCGCCACTACAGGGAGACGCGATGACACAGTATAAATGCATGAGCGCAGTCGAGTGAACGGCTCGTGCCATTTCGATCGTGACATTCTGCCAGCGATAACGATCTGCGCCGGAAACCTTTAATTCTTATGTTGTTTGGAAACAGCGTCGAGATCGGACCAAGGAGACCCAGGCTGCTGCACCGCTGCTTCGTGATAAAGCACTACTGGTGGCGGCAGTCACAAATTCCGATAATCGGCCCGCGCGCCTTCGTGCAGCAAGCGAGCCAGCAAGCCAGTAACATAGAGTGGTAGCGCATGCGCACTGCGAGACTCTCGACTACAGGCAACGAGCCGTTAGATGGCGCGCGCATGCACACTGCCACACGATCGCGTGGTCTCCAAACTTATGATCGCGACTGTACACTTCGCAGAAACCATCACCGAGCATGCGCTTTTCAGAAGGGTATCATCACAAAAATCTTAGCAACCAAAAGACGTAACCTTAACAACGCTCATCGATAGATCTCATCTCTCTGCTATGGAAAAACCCCGATGGCCCACTGACACATTCACTTCACCTCTTCCTAATGTGGTATGCTTCGCAAATTTCCCTTGCTCTATTATCTCGGCAGCGGCTCAATATCTTAACATCTTTCAGCATCGGCTCACACTTGCACTCGGAGCAGCGGGTGGGTAGGTAATAAAGGTAGGCAATAAAGCCGAGGGCTTTCTCAGCGGATTATGCATTGTCAGTTGCCTATAGTTCCGCGATAAGTGGCTGCTAGATGACGCAACGCCCTCGCATTGGTATAAACGAACCGACTCAACGTCAACATTAGTACCGTTGTTAGTAACGTAATGGAAATACATATGCGACGATAACGATGACCACAACAACAAAGAGGAGGAGGAGGAGGAGGAGGAAGAGAAGAAAGACAGGGAGGTTAGCCAGTTCTCAGACCGGCTGGCTACCCTGTGCTGGGGGAAGGGGAAGGGGGAGTGAAAGATGATAGAAAAGAGATGTTACAAAAAGAAGAAAAAAGAACAATAGCACGATAAACGACACTGCTTAAAGTCTGTCTGTGAGACTAGTTTCGCGCAAAAAGCGCAGTAACGCTTTTAAAGCTTTCTGTGCCGAGGATGGTTTCGGCCAGTGTCCTAAGATCTTTTCCTCCGACAGTGGACGATTGTCAAGTCTGTTTAACACTTTGGACAGCAACAAAAAAATCATCACAGATATATGAGCACGACTACATGTAATGAACCCATTGCTTTTCAAATGCTGGAATACTTCATTGTAGAAAAAGATCCTTCATTCGCTGTCCCTGTGCGAGGTTATTGTGCAGACATACTTTATCGATCTTGCCTCGCTTGGTATCCAGGATGCTGGCAACATTACTTATCTATTTACTTTGCGAGCTGACGACTTTGGGACCTCCTTTATTGCTTTCCAATGGCAGTGGGCTGACACGAAGCATATTGCTCGTAATGCAAATCACCTGGCATCTGAAAACAGGAAGAAATAAAACTTAAGAAAAGGCCATGCTCTTCTGTCGTGCCTCATTATATGCTGTTTATGTTTGCCGTTTCGTGTATCACCAGCGATTTCCCAAGCCCCGTCGGAGAGCGCGCGTTCTCACAAAGGCCATTGGGAGGCTTGTCTGCTGAATTCAGCTCCTTTATGAAGACGTCTGATGAATAATGAGCAACTTGATACCTGCAGTTCATTTTTATAGCTTCTTTTCGGAGAACTTAGCAAAGTGAGCTTTCCACGTGCGCGTGATTAATTGTCGCTAGGCGAAATACATAAGGTGCTGCAGTAGAAAATTGCCTCCATGAAAAACTACTGGAATAGTCGTAGCGTAATTTAACTTTTTGTTATTCGTCGTGAGCCGCACATCAGTGTTGTGTTGTGTTACATTCACAAATTATTTGCTTAAATGCCGTTATAAAATTTAATATTATCCTGTTAGGAATTGAATCTTTACCACGTGATCAGCGATAAACGAGACCTCCAAATTCCAATGCGCTCTGCGTCAAGCTTCGTGAAGCTTTAGAAAGATTGTTATCTGTTCTCCCTAGAAAAGAAAAACGAAAGTCGTGCAGGTAGTGTTTTGTAAGTAGCACATACTCATTCTGACACATACGTGCACAAAAATGAGAAACATGTCAACTTATCTGAAAAAGAAAAACGACCATCTTGGAGAGAAACTGCAATGCCTTGCATGGCATCTAAATAACTTTATTTTCTCAACTAAACTAAGTGGAATACGGTTTATGTTCATCAAAGAAAGACAAAGCCGGTAAGTTCAATATTGTTACCTGTGGAAGCGTGTACGCTAGTGAGTTGGAAGGGGAGTCAGTGTACGAATGCTTGGTCGGAGTACCGAATATCTGGAGGCAAAGCTGCGTGAGCACAAGTGCTACGCACAGCGAAGTGTTCTGGTCGAAGATGCCACTTGCTTGCTAGCTTGCGTTCTCACTTATCCTATTCCAAATGTTTTGCTACACTCTAAGAAAAAAGCGAGTATTTGGGGAGTATTTCTGCTACATAACAATAATCGTCATCCGGTTTGCTCGCGTTTCCTTTCTTGAAAACCCGGCTCTCGTCACTTTCCTATCGAGAATGCTATGTCACGCTGATAACGCGCGCGTCGTTCGTGACCGGCAAGTGCCGGGACCGCGGTGATAACGCGAGGAAAGTACGCGAGGTGGATGACGATTATTGTTATGTAGCAGAAACACTCTTCAAATACTCGATTTTTTCTTAGAGTGTAGGGTGCTGCATACACAAGAAAGCAGAAGAAGCAATTGCAGATTAGCGCAATGCGGTGGCAAGTATCTGTCATGAACATGCCATGCTGATTGACCATAACGTCTTCTTAACATTGAAGTCTGTCATTTTCTCTCTTTGTACGTGGGTGTGTGCGTGTGTGTGTGTATGTGTGTGCATGTGTGTGTGTGTGTCACCCAACGGCGGTGCATTCCTCGTCGCCAAACCGATGTTGTTCGCGTGGTAAAACGCTTGTATGTACGCAGTAGGGTGACTAAAATCACGTAGCTAGAAATATAAGGAAAATGAGCAACCAAAGTATGCGAAGTTTGTCAGGAGATCGCAAAAGCATGGCTCACACACACACACACACACACACACACACACACACACACGCACACACACACACACACACACACACACACAAACACACACACACACACACACACACACACACACACACACACACACACACACACACACACACACACACACACACACACACACACACACACACACACACACACACACACACACACACACACACACACAGGGAAACGCACTGTTGCGCCGACACGGAGAACAGATCATTCGAGGTGAACGTATCAAAGACGTAATCTCAGGGCAGCTGTAATTTCTTTCGGGCGGTTTAATAAAGGAATACAGAAATCAACTTAAGTTACATGATTTCAAACCTAATCTACATGTTTTTTTCCCCTTTGGAACTTCGTTTTCATAAAAACTTCGAGAACGCTTGAGCTTCGCCTTCAAGAGTAAAACGCGATAGCGTAATCGGGCCCCGTTCGCATCGTCTTCTCAATCGCTAGCCTCACTTCGCTTCTCGGTGGACACCTCGACCGTGGCGCCAGAAAATAAACGCCTGTACGCGTAACTTGAGTCGTTTCAAGTAATTCTGGAATGCCAACTGCAAGTACAGTTACGATGTTCCCACTACGCCATAATCTTTTTTTTCCTTCTTGTGATTGGCGAAGTACGCACTACGCGTCCGTAAGGCAACGCGCGCACCTGCGCAGCTGCACACTTTGTTGATGCTGCTGCTGATGATGATAATAATTAATTACGCCTGAGTGATAAGTGCGATCTGGCGTACATAGCGCTCAGGCGTACATAGCGCTTAGGTGCTGAGGCATCTGAGAGCCTGAGCGCTATGTCAGAAAAGTTCATGAGGAGATTTAGCAATATCAGTGACGTCTACATCCTGCTTGTATAGTCATCCTACACATATCGAAGTTATCGACAACAAAAATTTCCCTGACCATTAGTGTGCCCTCTCAACGTCTGTCAGTATAAGGGCTATCTGTGGTCTAACATATTGTGTCTAACAAAGATAAAACGAGCCCTTGAAAATCATCTCCTTTCCTTCATTCATAGCAAGGGTCTCGTCCTGGCAGACTTCATGCCTTCAGGTAGTATGCGAGGGATTATTGGTCAGCTGCCAGCTCGTAAAAAGATCACGTGCTACGTGACGCCAATAGGAAAAAAAAAAAAAAAAAGTGATCCACACTCGCCGCCATGGCTGCGATTGGCGCTGACTAACACTCCTAGGTTTAAATCGACATATATACCCCACAAAGTGGACGGGAGGATGACCGCCGCCGTAGCTCAGTGGTAGAGCATCGGACGCGTTATTCGAAGGTCGCAGGTTCGGTCCCTGCCGGCGGCAAGTCATCTTTTCGTCCACTTTACTTTCTTCACATTTATATTCTAAATACTACAGATCACACCCCCTATACTTTCCTTGGCGTTATTGTCTGTTAGTTCTCCTTAATATTGTGCCTAACAAAGATAAAACGAGCCCTTGAAAATCATCTCCTTTCCTTCTATCTGTGGTCTGGGATTTAACCAGGACGTCACGCTAATTAGAGAGAACAACGTCACAGTAGTAATACAGTATTTTTTTCTTTTCCGTCAGTGCTCCTGAGTTTCGCCTTTGAAACTGGTGCAAGCAAAACGGTTGCTCTTCCGTGCCGCAAATTGATACAGCGAAACCGGGGCGGAAATCACAGTGTGCACAGTGAAGCCTAAGAGCCCCATTCCACATTACTGACCGGACCGGCACGCTTCCGCTCAATTGGTTGCGTGGGGGCGCTTAATGGCTTCCACAGGGATACCGGGCGCAGACGCTCACAAATGTCAAGGCGAAACGTGAGCTAAACCAATGAGGTCTCCGCGGCGGGTGAGTTTCAGCAGTCTATTTCCTCGCACAGCTTTCCTGGAACTGCGGCAACGAGCAAACTGATTACTGCGCAGACGTAGATAACGACAATGAGCAGCTGCTTCGGTAATTGGCGTCGGCGTTGGTCTCGCTGTAGTTCGCTAAGACTACACTAATCTGGCGGCACGGTGTAGATGTTTCGCAGTTCACTTTAGAGCTGTATTTAACCGATACATACGAAGTTATCTGCAAAAAGAATATTTAATAAAACTAGCACGCTAAAAATATCATTGTAACGTAATGTGTCGGTATAACGTTCTGTGTCAAACAAACAAACAAACAAACATAACGACAAATTGTGAAATTTGAACCTTCGGAGCAGCATTTGCTCAAGTTTCAACTTGATTAGTTTATCAGGGTTTTCTTTCGGCCATTTACGTGCTCTCGATGACGCCGAAAGAGAGCAAATAACGGAAGCACCTTAAAACTGAAAATAAATAAATAAATTATTAGATCAGTGCAAACGTTCATGACTTGTCAATAAGACATAAGAATCCTTGCCAGAGTGATTGTGGAATATTAGAGCCAACGAAGCAGTAAAAATGTTAGACAAAGAAATAATTTTTCTTTTGAAGTATTAGACAAACTAGAAAGAATTTCTCTTCCGAAGGTGTAGACGGAAATTAAAAAACAGAGTTTTCATAAAACCTGCTGGAATATTAACAGTGCAGCTTCGTCTTGTTGTGGACCACTTTTCCGTCAAGTTCACACGAGAACACGCGCCGTGCATCAGCATTAAAAAAAAATCGCAGCATATCCACGGAGTGAATGATGATGAGTGGGCGAAGCTGCGGAGGTTCATCGGTAAACCGTGAATCTTCCGTGAATTCTGCGCAGTACATCATCACCGACGTGAGATCGGGCGCGTTTATAGTAAAGGTTCGATGAGTTATGACGACTTGCAGCTCACTTTAATTTTACATGTACGCTGTGAATTTTCATTGTTTAGAAAACCATTGCTTTAGAAAACATCTGGCGTCTTTCGTTAAGCAGCTGGCGTCTTTTCGTTTTGCTTTAGAAACATCTGGCGTTCTTTCGTTTTGCTTTTACAAATATCTGGCGTCTTTCGTTGGTTTATTTCATCAATCAACGGCGTTTTGAATAAAATTTTTATTGTTTAATCACGCACAGGAGAAATCTCACCAGGCACTACCTTGGAGGTAAACAATGGCTGCTAATGGGAATGAGACCCAGAAGAAGTGGGCATTTAGCTAACACTTACACTTCTACTAACATTTCCTACTGGAACATGCCAATGGCTGCTAATGGGGAATGAGAGACAGAAGAATTCGGCTTTTAGTTAACGCGCACGCTGCGCATTTTTTATTGTTCAACAACGCACAGGAATAATCTCCCACCGGCACCACCTTGGAGGTCAAGATCTGGTACTGGCCTTACGGCTGGTTAGGCACTACTACGAGGGACGAACGGGTGCCGCCTTAAGGAGCTTCGCCCCTAAAACTGGCGCGTAGTGTCAGCGTGCATGGGGAAGAGGGTTAGCAGCGCAATAGCTATGCGTTTGCCAACATGACTGCAACACCGTCGTTGCAGTCGCGCCATGCGTAGGGGCGCATCGATGAGCACCTGCAGCGAGCAGATGGAGGAAGACGGGGGGGGGGGGGGGGGGGGGGGGAGTAGACGACGCGCACGCACATCGACCAAAGCGAGAGAGAAAAGCTTTTTAAATCGAAATGATAGGTATTCTTTAAGCTTCCTTACCACGGTTTCCGCAAATAACCATAAAAGTAGCTACAATATACGCCA
This sequence comes from Rhipicephalus sanguineus, assembly GCF_013339695.2. Lineage (NCBI taxonomy): Eukaryota > Metazoa > Arthropoda > Arachnida > Ixodida > Ixodidae > Rhipicephalus > Rhipicephalus sanguineus. The sequence continues at coordinate 49,970,777 of NC_051184.2, forward strand.
ATATAGAAGTTCAAAGTAGCCAGAAAGTAGCCATATTGAGCAAACCTGCAATTTTCATTGCCAGACGAGGTCGTAGAGTAGCCAATTTTGCGCCAAGTAGCCATCAACGGCAACCCTGCCATTAAGGCTTGCCTGAATGTCCGATCCGGGATATCCAGGCAAGCGTTTATGGATAGCGATCCTGGATACCCGAGTGGTTACGACGCTCGCCTTCGAACTGTTGGTACCCGGGTTCGAGTCGTGCGTCGTCGTCCCGCCAATAGATATAAGCTGCTGTCGCAGGACCAACCGACGCGTGCCGTTACTTTAGTGGTCGAGCACGCCTCGCAAGCAAGCCTAGAAGTGCCGCCACCTAATGAATTATATCTTACGCCGTGGTTCTGAGGCACTTTCCGCGGAGCATCAACCTCGCCACTCCAGGTGCGCCTCCCACTGGCTCATCCGCTACACCCAACATCGCCCTCGCCACTCGTTTGACTACACACCGCATTTCCTTCTCCACCAAGCCTCACTGTCGCCTTCCTAATGGCGGCCTATCCCTCCCTCTTCCTACCACGCCTCACCCTCGCTACACAGCAAGACCCCGCTGCCAGCGTTGACCGAGCACCAGCAGACAGCGAAAGGCCGTCTAAGAGCAGATTAGCTGTTAAAAGCAAACTATTCTCAGTACTATGCTCCCTACTATGAGACAGAGGCACGCTCTTCCGAAAAATTCGGTAGACCCCACGCGTTGTGGGAATCTGTTTCATGCGAAGAAGTCAGCGAGTACTTCTATGATGTTTTTTATGGCATTGAGCCAAGCGTTACGAGGTCGACGGACGTGTTTTTGTAATTGTAGTAGCTATGTGCACATTGCGGGCTTACCGGGCACGTCGACAACATTGGCGTTTAAAGGGTAACTTACGGTACTACGTAACGTTAGCCCTCACTTTAGAGTACATACGTCAGTATTATCGAAACTAAGTGCACTTTATGGTTCAGTCATGTGAATATCATATGCAACTTTTCATAACGTATTCCTAAGGGGACGAGCAATGCTGAAATATAGCTTGCTGAATCATAGGAATATAAATGTAATGTTTATTAGACTGCTATAAAAGCGGAGCCAACACTGGCACCACAGACGTTAACCTGATATGACGCCTGCATCGTAAGAGTACATATGTAGTGTTAATTGCTTTCTTGTAAAATTACATAGCCAGCACTACAACCGCAATTGACGTTGCACCGATATTCCGCCTCCATAGGCTGTTTTTTCAAACCAGTTTATAGACCTGTCGTGGCTCTGTGGTAGAATGTCTGATTGCCAGACGAAACGCTTGGGTTCGATTCCTGCTGCGCCGTGCTCCCGACCGGGCTGCAGAAACTAGGCACCTTTTCCTCTTCAAACCACTACCATCACCACCATCCTAATTTTTGTTCCATCTATTCGTGAGGTCATCGTGGCCGATGTCGGTTTTTCTTAACGGTCTCGCGTTTAAGTTACCAATGTCTGTTCTCGCCGTTGCTGGGGCGATATAAACTGTCAGTCACCTGTGGCGCATACCCCGTGCGCCGCGGCCAGTGGTAAACGGGTGTGTGCCACATGTGTCTGGAGGAAAGGGTTTGACGATGTACTCGACAGGATTTTCATGTCATTCATGTCGTGACCCCACAGTCATATTCGTCAAATCCTCTTACCCTCCAATGCCAGTTTTGGTCTACACCAAGTTAAGGAGGCGATCACGAGAGCACCCTGACGTAGATGGCTAGATAGATACATAGACAGAAGCAATTAAAGTGTCAGAGGTTCGCTAAGAAATGCTTCGCATTTAACAAGTGAAGACGATGAGGTAGAGCGACAAATAGAGAAACCTGGGTAAGTAAAATAAATCGAGAAACTCACAACAATTAGAGAAACTTGGGTAAGCAAAATAAATCGAGGAACTCATGTGGGTTATGTTGAAAACACAGCGTCACCTTGCCTGGTTATATTGACCACACTTCTCTGGATATATTTCCACAAACTTAGCGAATTCCCATAACCGTCGAAGTTACATAAAACTCTTCATCTTCGACGCAGCTCTTTTATAATCAGTAAGATATTTTGACCAGTAAATTGATGAAGAGAAGATTATCGCAACAAAGCCGCAGGAAGCTAAATCATGCGTTGTCATTAAGCTGAAAAACGGGGCGTGCAAACACAGACACAAGAGAGAAGTCAAAACACCTTGAATACCTCGTGCCATCACGCGTTATGCATTAACAAATGTCATAACATGTTACGGAAGTATATGATCCAGCACATGACCAGATGAAGTGCACGAATTCACCTCGGTGTGTTATGGTGCTTTCTAAATACAACCCATTGCTCGAGGCAGCCTATGGTTGGGTCTGACCGATGCAATTAGCTCCGACGGCTCGATGCCGGAGTTAATCGCTTAGCTCCGGCAGAAATAAGCTCCAACGGCAGCGAGCCGCCGGAGCTAACTGCGGAGTCACCGTTTGGATTAAAGTCTCATCAACGCCTCTTGAATCGCTAAGGCTGGGTTCTCACAGGCGTCACACACTGCGTTGCGTCAAAAATGGTACGCCACTGACACCAACAGCATTGGTTAACACCATTAGCGTGCATTTATGAAGAAAAAAGGGCGAGAGAAAAAAGGGTTGCTTCATCATGAACTCCGGTGCCGTAACGCTGATGTAGTGTTTAACGATTGTGAAAAATTAGGCCTAAAGAGGCACGAGAGGTAGCATGATTGAACTAGAATCGCGGGCCTGTTTCTAGTAACGCCACGGTTTACTGCGCAGCACACTGAGGTTCTTACGACGAACTTATATTGTATATCCTGTGAGATATCAGATTGGATCAGATATGACACCTACACCCGCCCCTTCTTCGGCAATTTTTTAATCAAAAGCGGGGGTGTTCTTACACACACACACACACACACACACACACACACACACACATATATATATATATATATATATATTATATATATATATATATATATATATATATATATATATATCGTGCTAGCATAATAACTTACTTGGTTGTATACTGCCCGCACTGCTACTTTGTGCTAAATTATGCCTAACGTTAGCTAGTGTGGCTGAATAACGGTTAATGTAATCGTGGTTGGCAAATCAGTTTCATGGAGTCCCGAAAAAGGGGGAAGGGTGATGCCAGCAAATATTACCGTACACCAATTTGGAGCCCCAAGCTACAAAGAAATCCATGCGAATTTCCCGAAAGGCAAAACATCTCAGTCGAAGACAAAATGCGTCTTCGTCCAGGGTTTGAACCCGGGACCAACGGTTTCCGAGGCGGTCATTAATCGAACTGAGCTAACTCGGATGCTGGCAGTTGGCAATGCGAGGGTGAATTAACCGAAAAGCCGATTGATTCATCCTAGCGAACTTTTTAGAGTTGCAGGCGAATTGTTGAGAGTTGTTAAATTTTTTAATGCTTCTGGGGTGAGGAACCCAACCAATACCGGAACAAGCTTCCTAGCCCAACCGGTCGTCCGGCATACAAGTGCATGAGGTCGATTGTATTTGACGTTAAGGTCAGGAAAGCTCAACATCTTCAATGTTTGCACTCCGAGACATAGTGATTTGAGGTGAGGAATTTTTCCTATTTCGGCAACCTTTGCTGCACCATGTATTTCAGTGTGCGTGGGGTGGGAATGGGGAAGGGAAATACAGTGAAAAGTAAAAAAAAAGCGGCTAGGAGGGAGCAAACCCATGTTAACATGCCATGAGGACAACAGAAATTGCTGTTGTGACAAGATTCCTCTGTAGTTGATACTAATAACTGATCTGCAACCGATATTTTCTATAACAACAGAAGTGACTTTTGTCGCGTTTGTGTTCTTTCGAGAAATACCTGAAGGACCACAACAAATGTTTGTAGCAGCGCAAAAAAAAAAAAAAAACGTGTCCTCACAACTGCAATCGTACTGTCACGCCAGAAATTTCTATGAAATGACGCGAAATATCTGATGTGGCAATACAGATACCCGTCGACACATCACATCCCCAAAAGAGGATCGCGACAGATGCCACGGTTACAACAGCATTCTATGCCCTAAAATACGTCAGAATTTTCAGTCGTCCCATTCTGGTGTATTTTTGAACTCTAAAGGCCAGCTTTTCGAGACAAGTTTTCACGCACTACCCAGAGCCAGGTCAGTGCACGCGTCTCACATTTAGAAGAGCCGGTGGGTGTCTGATGGCAGTGGAAATAGGGAGCCCAGTACGATCTGCATTGACAGCGGACCAGTGAAGCGGATTGCTTCAGAGGTTTCAATATATGCATGGCACTACACTTCGTTCCAAAATGCGAGCTATTATCATTGTTATGAGGAATTATCTTTCTGCCTGCTTCGTTTTCCTCAAAGAAAGGCACAGTCATGCAGTGGCGGCTAGAAATGGGATTCATTGCCAGGAATTATTGACCTAACTAAGAGACAGCACACGCAAACACTTTAAAAATGTATTTGTATAAGCAATATTTCAAATTTTCTTAGCAGTCTTTACGAATTTCGACTGCCCTTGAGTAAACGCACTTCCCACACGCTGCCAGGTCAGGGCATCTTTCGCTGGAGTTCATCAAACGTAGAATTTAGTTGCGGCTGGCTTCTCGCGAATGGAGTCGCACTGCTGGTTCGGGCATTACGTATCAACCTTCGTCGCAGCAGCTTCGTTCTTCTCGACAACTTTTTGTTTCAATTCTTGAAGCCTCGCCAGCAGCTTTTCGAACTGATACGTGCCTAAATTGAACCCGGCGGGGTCATTCATTTGGGTTCCCGTAAGGTGCAGCCTCGAAATAACAACGCCTTCGTACATTTCATACAAGTCTGTGAATTTCTTGAGCACGCTGTCTTTCAGAGTCTGCGCGAAAGGCGAATTATCTTGGAGGCAAGCCTCCACCGTGTCGCACACAGCAACCCTGATGGTCTCGTGCTGCAAGATGGATTCGAGACACTCACTGGCTGCCTCGTCTTCGAACTTGTGCACATCGCAGAGCAGCGATTGGATGGAAAGGAGGAGACTGCTCAACGACTGGGCTGGGCTCCACGTTGACCCGAATGTGTTGAGCGTGCTGAGGCAAATGTTGCCGCTTTTGTCGATGTGCTCGTTGAACTGGACCCGCCCAGCGTCTGTTGTCATGAAGCGCACCTTTGGCGGTTCGAGCGGGTATCGGTCGATGTATTGCACGGAGAAGTGGAAGAACCCGCCTTCGAGCGGCGTACCCTTAGGGCCCATAACGATGGCGTTGATTTTGGTGATGTCGTGCTCTTCCGGTGCGATGAAGATGCCCGGTGGCGGGTCGGCGTTGAACTCGGCGATCTCTCGATTGATGCGAAGCAGGCGCGCCGGCGGCACATCATTAGCCGCCATAGCCGCGACGCCCTTGGATGCTCCCTGTTGGTTGTCCATAGCGCGTTTGATTTCGGATGCAGGTGCTTTGGATGAAGTGGATGAGATGATGGTAGCCAGCCGCCTGAACGAATGTTGTTCGTGTTCTTGTTCACGTATATCTGTGGCTCACACCCACTGTGGGAGATTCGCCACGAATTGACTGGTTTCATAAAACGTTATGGAACTTTAGGAAAAAGGAGCTTATAAAATACAAATATTACAAATGATATAGGAAATTTTGGTGCTCTTTGAACGGTATACAAACAATAGCTCTCATATTTTTGTTAACGGGATTCCACGTCTTCTTTTGCTTATCTTCCGAGGGTGCGTTCGCGCTCGCTAGAACTGCAACCCCACGTTACCTTTTGCAAGCTCTCTAATAAAATACCTTTCGAGAATACCCCTGTTACAAATGAAAAACTCAGCTTTTATAAGAAACGTGAAAGTGCTAACGTACTGCGACCTCATAAAACCAGACGAATGCGTAATAAAGCAATGATCCATACTTGACAAAGAAAAACGAAGAAGGGTCAATGCTATAGGCACAATATTGTGCGTAGTATTTGGTAGAAAGATATCGGCGCCATTTTGTTTTTGCATTGAAGGCAATGTCGTTGCTAAATTTGTAGGAAGGTACACATTATTTCTGTGGTGTAGGAAATGTTACTTGAGCGCTTTTTTTTATTTGCTATCTCTGTTTATAACATTATTTCGTTCGCGGCCAATGCCACAAAAATCTGCACATCTCGGTTAGAAGCTTTGGGAAAAACGTTGCCCTTAGGACTGCTTTTTAGCAGCAATATCGTTTTGCAGAAACACCGCATTCGATGGTTCTGATCATTCTATAAGCGTCAACAGCTTTCTGTTGCAGCAGTCAATATGCCACGCAGACGAAGCACACGCCTTTTACAATCGCAAATCCAGAAGCATGATTATTCTGCTAAAAAAGCATGTTTGTTTTCCAGTAGCATTTATTAATAGTGATTTCATGGTGAGAATTTGGGAAACGAAGTATATACTTTTGCTGTTGCGATGCTGGAACTTGAGTAGGATATCACCGGCTGTAAGATCAATTCGATGTCGTCGACAGTGTTGGCGTTCGTACTACAATTTGTAAAGCGAACGACCAACATCGAAACCAAGGCAATCAGTGAAACTTTGTCGTAAAAGGAGGCAGAGATTCTACAAATGGCCGAGCACACAACAGCATTTCTGATTGCATTGGGCCCTTTCAGTACAAACCAAAATAGTTACAAGACGGTTTTTATGAGGCCGTTTCGCCACACTTCTACACTGAGAAGTATAACCCTCTGAGGAGTTCTCTCTTGTAAACAGGGAGGGGGAAAGAAGATGAGCCCGGAGACTTTAATTGAAAAAGCACCTGTGCTGCCGGCCGGATCGAATGTCTCTCCAAATGTGTCTACGGACAGCAGCATTCCTTTTTTTTGTTTTTGCTGTGCTCGGCCAATGTTTTCCATCGTTTCGATAAGCCTGCGTGAAGGCCCTTAAAGCTGGTAGCTCTCTTGTATAACTGTGGGGGGCCGTTGCTAGAGAAGTAGAAATATGATTTTTCTATTTAGGCTCTGTGCTAGCCTCGACCAATCTTACAGATATGAGTAAACGTGTTTTCAATAAGCGAATGCTCGTGCCAATTTGACACTTACCGTTCGTGTTTTATAACAATATTGCAATATCAGAGTACCTAAGCTCTGTGTGATGAGAACGTGACTAACATGTAGATTATTATTGTTGTATTTGTATTTTTGAAAAAAAAAACCAAGAAAGACTTTAGGGCTTGTTCTGTTTCCCAATGCGTCGGAATATTCTGCTAACAATGTGAATTCGTTAGTTATAAGTGTTCGTTCAATATTCGTACATTTGGTTTCGTAAATTGGAACGGCGAGCATAGCTTGTGCAATGAAGAATATACGAGTAGCCTATATTATACAAACAGTCAAACTCTCTTTCAAATACATTTGTTATAAAACTGATTCAACGCAGTAAAATTGAAATAGTGCAGTTTGTAATAGCCAGTTTGGCGAATCGGAATCATGTGTTGCATACTACAGAGCTTTGTCTTGAACAGTGTCACAAATTGTGCAGGGAGTAACAGCAGGGGGCGGAAACTCCCTATACTTGAAACTCCCTATACCTCCCACGGGACACGCTCTCGCACGCTGATACGCTGCGGCTGCGCCGCTTCCACCACTGGCGGCTGCCGGGTATCCAACTAGAAATAATTCCCAAACAAAACAGTTCTTTCATGACGTCACTGGTGAGGTCAGCAAATAGAGGAAAAGGGGGCGAAAACGAGAGGAGGAGGGTTGCCGCGGTATCCCTCCTTTGCCAATTCGCATGCAAGCGGAATGCGCTCGTGCCCTCTTGCAGGTCCGCTGGCCGCTCGGGCGACGCGGCCATTCGGTAAACTTAGTTAACTATTTTTTTTTATTTCGTTGGTGTGTTGCTAAGTGGACGAACTAAAGCTGACCGATCTCTCAACAAGAGAAAACTCGATCAACGCAAGTAAAATTTAAACCTTTTTTTTTCTGTTAATCACACGTTTCGTGCTAAAACACAGAGACATACACGAAGTGCAAATCTGCCAAAGCAACTTTAATTCACAACTGAAATATGTACATAATGAGCAAACATTGAACACAGAATATCCAAATCAATGGGAAAATGATTACCAATCAGGAGCAGGCCATGTCGTACTTGACTGAATCACGTCTTTTATGACGGCGCACATATTTTTCTGACAACTTGAGCACCAAACAAGACAAAAGTTAAGGGAAGAGGGAGGCGTGAAGCGATGAGAAATCGTTGAACAGGTAATGCCGCTGGAGACAATGTGTCGGCAAGTTGACTTGTCTTCGTTAGGGCAGCAGCATTGCCTTGACGAAGAAAATTCTACTTGTCAAAACGTTGGCTCCAGGGACATTTCCTGTTAAACTATTTCTCAAACCATCAGTGAGTCCATTACATGTATTTGAGTGACAGTATTAGAAGCAAAGGCCCACAAAGGGTCCAACAGGCTACATGTATGTCCATGAACAGGAAGGAGCCTATAATTCCTTGACAGCATTTGAACTACATGCCAAAAGTAACAGATGAACAAACTGTGTAGGCGAACCAACACCCATTTAAGCCTTTCATTAAATGTATTTTGCCGGCAACAGGTAGGCTGCCGTCATGGCGAATTAGTCTAGCGACACTGCGCTTATGACAGTCCAGTCAGGCTTGCAGAGAACTGGGTTTACTCATGTACTCATGCAAAATGAATACCTTCTTCAATAATGGACCCAAATACTCGTGCTCACCTGTTGTCACTAGAAAATGTGGAAAACGTACGCGGAACTGGAAATCACATGGTCAACACACCACAGAGCCGCACAAAACATGTCACGCCCCGATTTCGCCATCTTCGTCTAATTCATGGTTCACCTGCTCGACGTGGCTCACTGCGGCTTCCGTTCGCTGCACGCCACATCGAATGTCTTATCTTTCCCGTATTCATACTTGGCGCTCCAACCGAGCAATGTAACCGAGCGCGATCCAACTTGTGATACCGCTGAGCGAGTGGCAAGGGTGAGCGGAGGCAAGCACTGCGAACGCAAGTCAACCAGTTCCCGCGCCTTCGCCCGATTTAAAATTCATAAAACAAGAACTAAAGAGAGACAAATAAACAGAAGAGTTCTTCACAGTTCAATTAAATTTCTTCATTTGTACAAACTGGTGAAATAAAATGAATGCGAACATCCACCCCACCCTCATTTCGTTCAACCAGATCATAGAATGCCCGGCAACCCCTTCGAGCGCGCATGTTCCTTGAAACCGAAACTGGCGTGCAGTTTCCGGGGCCTGATATAAGTGCACGCGCTTTCACTAAAGGGTGACAGGCAGTGAAATATTCCGTTATATGCACGGTCCCTGTTTCCATGGGCCGTGTTTCAAAAACGCGGCGTATGCCATCTCGAGCAGCGACAGATTACCTGCTATTCGTCATCGCCGTGACGAGGCATTTCAGGACGGTGCATGGCATGGCGTCGGCAGCTTCGCGCGCGCATTATACGCGGCTCCCTCTTTTTCTGTTTGCTTCGCGGCGATATCTTTGAGAAAAGTGATTTTCATCTCGGTGAAGCATCCGAAGCTTTAAAGCGCCTTGTAGCCTTCTGAGTGCACTGGACTCCTACGCATTGATTTACTGTCGGCGCCGGTCCGATGGTCGCGCCGCAGTGTCTGAGACGCTGTAGACAACCTTAGCTGCATGTTGAAGAAAAATGGTGAAGACGCTTTCTATATTACATTATGTGTATCTGTTCCAGTTTAGGAGATTGCAAATGCTATGCCCCAGCACGTAGCGTTTATATACGGCTGTAAAGCTTAGCAAATGCACCTTTCATAGCGAATACCCGAATAACGTGAATTTTCGGGCTTTTTTGTTTTTTTGCAGGCGAATAATCGAAGATCACGTTGCCCAACATCGTAAATTTCGGCTCACGCATACTCACGGTCGTCCGACTCCTTGAACTGGAATCACCGGTTTCCTACCGAGCAGCAGTGAAAGACAACGCGTCGATGCCATGAAGGAGCGGCTGAAGGTGCGTACTGCATTGTTGTTTATCATGATGTTGGTTTTCCCTCGCAAATTGTAGCGCACACGTAAGCGAGAGCTAATTGGCGCAACACCGAATCGAAACTATGCACCAGTCTTACTAAAGCACGTTAAGGGTTCAAATACGCAAACTAATGGTCATACATCCTAAAGGACAGGCCGAGCAAACGCGGACACAAGAAAGAAGTCACAGCACCACAAACGCCGACTAACAACTGAAGAGACGCACAACGGCCGAAAAGAAAGAAGGCACGAAAACTTATCTGCGCATCCACATGCAACAGGCGATACTGTCAGTGGTAAATGTGGTGTTTCTACAGGGGCTTTTCTAGCAGTTCTTTCCACGTATTTGAAGGCAACGATGGTAGGTTGGAAAGAAGGCGTTTATGTGCAGAAATCAGGGATATGTATTGGTTCCAAGGTTGCTCCGGATCTTTATGCTTTATACCTTAGCAAGATTGACAAACGTTTGGAAGGCGCCTTAGGTAATTCTATTATTAAGAGTTTTCGTTATGTGGACGATTACATGATTTCTTATAGTGGTGATGACTTTGAAAGCGTGATAACTGAAGTGTGTGACTTTGTGCGTGCGTGCTCTCCCCCTCTCTCTCTACCTTTAAAGCTCCCCAGTCCCTTTTCTGAATGTAGGGTAGCATACCGGTCCTACCAGACTGCTTAACAACCCTTCCTTTGTTTTCTCTCCTGCTCATTCCTTCCTTCATTCAGTGAGCGAAAATTTTGAATTAAATGGAGGAGTGCTGCACTTTACTAAAGATTGCCTCAAAGTAATGGAATACAATTTCTAGATATTTCTTCAACGTTTCAAAAGAACCACGTGTGCTGGCAATGCTCTCCTAGATCTTCAAGATAGCTGTTAAATTTTGCGTCCAAGCACTCGAAGGTTCTAAAAAACACGGTATCGCCATGTCTTGCCTGAAGTCTGCCCTCACCAAGTCGTCTGAGCACAAAATGAGCGATAGCTTTAACGCACAGGTTACGCGTCTTTTAAATGTAGGTCATCCTCGCGTTGCAGTGGCCAGTGTCGATGAACGTTTAAAGAAGTCCGTTAAGTGCGAGCATGGTTGCAAAAAGTGATAGGAAGGAACGTGCCATAGGCATACCGTACATTCATTGCGTATCTGAGAGGCTAAAGAGAGTATGAGGTAGATACGGCGTTAATGTTGTTTTAACGGCTGCCAATGAGCTAGGTAAGCGCTGTGCCACTGCGAAGAAAAAGAATCAGCAAGTAAAAGACAAGAAGCGGACCGATATTTGCTTCGTAAAACACACCAAGAAGTTCACTAATTGCCGTACAAGTGTGGAGTGTAAGGTCCCTTTAAGCTGCGGCCGCTTCTACGTAGGAGAGACGGGAAGCACTCTTCCCTACTGTCCCCTCGTAACTGACGTGTCTGGGTAAATGAAAAAAATCCGGCAGATCCCACGCACTGTGGGAATCGATGTAATGCGAAGCAGCGAGCGAAGAGCTGCATACATCGCCTTGTTTGTGTTTGAGCCAAATGAAATCGTTCATGCCATGGCACCTAATTCACCATATATCGCACGTTTGCCATGCACGCATGCATACACAATCTGGTATATACCATGCCAATGAAACGTATATTCTTGTATATACAATGCATGACCTGTCATTAATGTTCATCACGCACTCGTGTCATGCCATACCAACTTGCTGTAACCGTTGCAATAACAATCAAAGCCTTCTGTTCGATGCCAAGGGCACGATCAGCCAGAACTGGTCTTCGTCGTTGTAAACTGTCGGAGCATAAGAAATAAGAAGGATGCGTTTTCAGACCTTGCAGCTACTACGAATGCCGATATAATTTTAGGCACCGAGTCGTGGCTTGACGACAGTATTTACAACGCAGAAGTTTTTCCTTCACATATGAATGTCTATCGCAAAGATCGCGATGCGCGCGGCGGGGGCGTTTTCATATTGGTTGATAACAGATTAAAAAGCGTGTCGGTATCACTTACCAGCCTTCAGCATGAAGCAGTGTGGTGTAAAATTGAGCTGTCACAAGCGCAACACGTTGGGGTGGGCTGTTTTTATCGGCCGCCTAACTCCAACAATGCGCAACCATTGGAAGCTTGGTCTGAAGCACTGGCTACGTTAAGAACTGAATATATTTTACTAGGAGGGGATTTTAACCTTCCTGATGTTGACTGGATAAGTCATGTTCCCGTCTTGCGCTCGCGGTCGGGCCCGTACTTGGCACTTGAGGAGCTCATTAGAGAACACGCATTACATCAGTTTGTTGCTTCTCCCACAAGGTCAAGTGGGCTATGTGCTAACATACTAGATCTTGTTTTTTGTAATCATCCCACCTTCATAAAGTCAGTTACAACGATGACGGGGATTAGTGATCATGAGGTAGTTGTTGGTAGTTTGGTTTGCCCAAAACTAAAGTTAAAGAGAATGTCACTGCGAACAATTTATTTTTATGAAAACGGTAACTATGAAGCGATATCATCCAATCTTACTTCGTTTTTCAATGAGTTCCAAGAGTGTTCTTCGATCATGAACATCACCAGTCTTTGGGAACTCTTTAAAACCGAGCTTGCTAATTTTGTCAGTAGTAATGTACCTTCCAAGGTTATTTCCGGGAAACGAAGCGCTGATAAACCTTGGATTACCGCGAGCCTAAGGAAGTTAATTAATAAAAAGAATCGCACTTTCAAGCGTTTCCGTCCATCAAGAACTGCTGATGTTCAAGAAAAACTCGCGGAGTTAAGTCGAATGTTAAAGAAACAATTATGAGAAGCGAAAGATAGCTTTTTTGTTTCCCTAGAAAGAAAGCTGAATACTAATCCCAAAGAGGTATGGAAGTATGTGAAATCGAATACGGTGGACTCTGTTGGCATTCCGGACATAATTGATGGTGAAACAACCTTTTCGGAAGATGCAGATAAGGCAGCCTGCTTAAATCGGTATTTTCAATCTGTGTTTTCTGAACCATTTCAAGGCGAAATGCCATATACGACACCACAGGGATTGGAACCTATGGATAATATTGTTATCTCCGCTAGTGGTATGTGCGCTCTGCTAGAACGACTTAAACCAAACTCGGCTCCGGGACCTGGTGCTATTTCTAATCACGTATTGAAGAGGTGTGCAAGAGCTCTAGCGCCCTTTTACAGCGAAAGCTGTTATGAGATCATTTCACCGGCCGTTTTTGGCGCCGTAGTTGTCCGCCGCCGCCGCCGCCACCGCCGCCGCTGCCGCCGCCGCCGCCGGTGTCCGTAACCAGTATCGCTCGAAATAAGAAAAAAAACTAAATAAGAAAAAAATTCCAGGATGGAACGAGGTTCGAACCTGGGTCCTCTGCGTGGGAGCCCAGTATTCAACCTCTGAGCCATGCCGGTGCTTGAAACTGCTTTGCTAAAAGGTCCTATACAGGCTTCATGTCGGGAAGGAACCACATTAGCATATGCAATATAGCGTGGTAGGAGAGTAAAATAAGCACCAAGCGTAGCACAACGCGAATTCTGTAACCAGGCGTCACACAATGCGAATTGCGCAACGAGCAGGTTGTTGAATGCTTCCAACCCATTACAAAGGACCCTGCCATAATTCTTCATCATCAGGCATAGCATCAACAAAGTGCGCATAATGCCTTACATGGGTTAGCAGGTACCAACGCTCTCCGTAGAATGACAAAAAATGGCAGAGTGCCTGGTGGCCTACTCCTCAAAATTACAATTATTTATAGCGTAGTGGGTTCCTCGCAAGTGCACTTGGATTGGTTGCCAAGGAAGCCCATAAGCGCTATGATACACTTCCTCTGGGTCTCAGTAAAATTACAATGATTTATAGCGTAAGTGGGTTCCTCGCAAGGGCACTTGTATTGGTTGCCAAGGAAGCCCATAAGCGTATGATCCATTTCCTCGGGGTCTCAGTAAAGTTGTTCGCTCCCCCCCCCCCCCCCCGTCTCTTTCCCACGTCAACGTATGTTATACAGCATGACGGGTGAGGGAAATAGCGACCGGGCGTCACCCAATGCAAATTACATAACTGGTGGGCCGTTTAAAGATTCCAACCCATTACAAAGGGCTGAGCCATAATTCTTCATCGTCATCAGTCGTCGCGTGAACAAAGTGCACATAATGCCTTACAGACGTGTAGCTGGTGCCTCACTTCTCCGCAGAATGACGAATAATGGCTTAGTAGGTGCATCCAAACTTCACAAAAATTGTGATTTCGATGTCTTATTTTCAAAATCACTTGAAGATCAGAAACTGCCATCTGAATGGAAGCTAGCAAATGTTGTGCTGTTACCAAAATCTGGAAACAAAAATAATGTTGCCAACTACAGTCCAATTTCATTGACCAGCGTATGCTGTAAAACTCTTGAACACGTTATATATAGCGGTATTATAAAGCACTTGGAAACGAATAATTTTTTCTGTACAGTTCGGCATGGTTTGAGGTCTGGTCTGTCATGTGTTACACAACTGTGCGAATTTTCTCATGATGTTTTCAGTTCATATGATAAAGGTCATCAAGTCGATTCGGTATTTTTAGACTTCCAGAAAGCATTTGACACCGTTCCACATGCTCTTTTATTACATAAATTGCATCTGTTCTTGGTTGGTTGAGGGATTATTTATCTTCTAGAAAACAGTCCGTCCGAGTAAATGGTTCGTCTTCTTCATACGTCAGCGTAACTTCCGGGGTGCCACAGGGTTCGGTGTTGGGTCCTTTGCTCTTTCTGGTCTATATTAATGATTTATCAGAGACGCTAACATCGAACGTGAGGCCGTACGCAGATGATTGTGTTATTTATACATCAATACACAGTATGGACGATATTTGTGCTTTACAACGTGATCTTGACACTGTGGTGCGGTGGTGTGAGAAATGGAAGATGTGTTTGAATGTAAAAAAGTGTTGTTTTCTTAGTTTTACCAGAAAACACAAACCTTTTCACTCATCCTACAGCTTGTCAGGAGCACAACTGGACCGTGTTGAACATTTTAAATACCTTGGTGTATACTTTTCTGCCGAGTTATCTTGGAATAAGCATATAGGTTACGTAACTTTATTAAACGCAATTTCAAGTCTGCCCCAAAAAATCTGAAAGAAGCTTTGTATGTTACAAATGTCCGACCTATCCTTGAATATGCCTGTCCAGTATGATATCCTCATGGTCAAACTCCAATCTGTAAACTTGAACGCATACAAAACCGCGCTGCACGCTTTGTCAGCGACAATTATAACTTTAACTCCAGTGTTACCTGTATTAAAGGCAACTTAGGATGGAAACTTCTTGAGCAGCGCAGAAAATTCTTGCGATTAAAGTTTTTCCATTCGATCTTTTGTAATGAAATTCGCATCAACAAGAGTTTATACATGATGAGACCATACTACGTGTCACATAGAAATGATCATTAAAAAAAAAAAATCCGCGAGATCAGCTGTCGTACCGGTGTCTTCGGTAATTCTTTTTTTCCTTTCACTAGTCGTGAATGGAATAAGTTGGATGCGTGTGTTGTTGATCTTCCAGCCGATGCTTTTTGTTCATCATTACAAGATGTGTGCTTTTCGTGAATACGCAGGCATTTCTGCGCAAATGTGTGCCATTTTTTTATTGTAAAACTCTGTTTTTCCTTTCTAACCCCCCTACAATAATGCCCACTTGGGCGATGTAGGTTTCACTAATAAATAAAATAAATAAATAAATAAATAAATAAATAAATAAAGTGCACCATGACAGTGTCATGTAAATCATGACGTAAATGATATGCATATCATGATTTTCAAGTTACCACCTGTCATTTATGTTTGTCATACATTCACGTCGCGCAATACCAGTTTTGGTGTATATCAATCTAGCGAAACGGCCGCGAGTGCGCCATGAGCATGGCATGTAAATCATGTCGCACATGACATGCATGTCATGATTTTCATGTTACCACGTGTCAGTTTTCGTCATACAGACATGTCTCGCCATACCAATTTTCGTATATATCCATTCATTTAAACGGCCGCGAGCGCCCCGACACCATGTCATGCAAATCATGCTGCACATGACATGCCTTTCATGATTTCCACGCTAGGACCTGTCATTATGTGCATCATGAACTTGTCACGCCATACCAATTTTAGTATATATATAATTAACGAAAGGGCCGCAAGAGCCCAAGGCCGCGGAATGTAAATCATGCTGTTCATGATGCGCATGTCATAAATTGACTTGTCATTTATGCTCGTAATAAGGTCCTGTTATGCCCCACCAACTTTGGTATACATCCGATTAACGAAACGGCCAGGAGAGCACAAAGTCGTAGGGGGCTAGATAGATAGATAGATAGATAGATAGATAGATAGATAGATAGATAGATAGATAGATAGATAGATAGATAGATAGATAGATAGATAGATAGATAGATAGATAGATAGATAGATAGATAGATAGATAGATAGATAGATAGATAGATAGATAGATAGATACGCTCAAAGTCGCAGAAGTTCGCTAAGAAATGCTTCGCATTTAAAAAAAAAATACTGCCTGGTGCACGCCGTTTTACTGTACCGTTGTCTCCACTAAATTGGCACCTTCATAAAGTTACATGTTGCTGTGCCCTTTACTGAACAATTGCTACCGTACTGCTCACATCTGATTCAACTTTTGTGCAACGGGCATAGTAACCACATATTGGACGAAAGAGAAATATATGCACATTCTCGGCGTATGTTTTGCTCTGCATAAAAGTTTTGAATTGGCGTCAAGAGGACATTCCTGCTTCTAAAATGACAAAAAAGAACGCGGAGATGACGTGTTAGCCCAGTCACGCGAAGTATGTATCGTAGGGACAATAGCAGAAAATCCGAAAAACAACAAAAAAAAAACGAGAAAGTAGTCGCTTCACGCACTCTGTGCCCCACTTCAGCTGCAATCTTCTCTGATGGCGTAAATCTTACCCTTGTCTCTCTTTCGCGGGAACGTCCCATCCCCGCTTTTCACGAAATCCTTGAGCGAAATTGCTGACGTCGTCGAGTAAGCAATCTTCCGTCACTGATGGAAAGGAGACTATTTTTTTTTACTCCCTCGTGCTTGTTTTCCTACTACCCATCTGTTTGCAAGAGCACGGCGCTGAGGTATGCGTGTTGAACCCCGTGAGATTGGAGCTCTTCATCTTGCGTCCGCATAGAAAAAAGAAGAAACAAATGACAAAGAAGTTCTTTGATGTCCACGGCAGTTTATACTTTTTTTTATGAGACAATGCTTCAACCTGCTCCCGTCAGATGCGCAAAAGACAATATTTGAGTTATTCGTGAGCATCGCTCTGAACTTAGTTTGTAAGCGTTTTCTGTTTTCTAAGGTTCTCAGGCCTGCCGTCTTGCTCACTGCACAACATAGCCTGATAATTTCTCCCAAAAAATGTCGTTTCTTAGGAGTCGCGTCATCTCAGAAGTGCAATGGCCAGAGTATTTTCCTGTTCTGTACTGTTCTGGTCTAAGTGGCTTGCTGTAGATAGTGACTTGCTCAAATCCTCCATTTCTATGAGATCTGCAGCGAAAAAGAAAGGCGATTACCCAAAAACGAAAATTCTAGTAAAATAATGAACATGTAAAAAACATATAACAACCTGAAATAAACAAATAAAATAACATCTTCGAGAAATATACCTCTTATAATCACATTTTTATTTTGTTTGTTTGCTAAGAACCCGTTGCGTTTGTTGCTGTAACGCTGTTGGCCTTAACTTTACCTAATACTCCTATATGTTTACGATTCCAGTGGGAAATTTCGTGCCTTTTTAAAACAATGCATAAACTACTAATCGCTCCTCCCAACATAAAAGACCGGAGTTTTTGGGGAAGATGGGGGCATGATGTCATGAGAAATCGTTAACTGGGGAATGTCGTTGCAGCCCACGCATCTACAAGTGAACTTGTTGCTTTTAAAAAGAGAACTTCAGCGCAAATGAAGACGGACCACAAAGACTAGAAAGACAAGCACTGGCGCTGCCCAGAAGAAGAATAATTCAGTTGTCGAGGCCCTTTCCCCAATGACACTTCCTGCCCAGCCATGTCGGCTCCCGACTAAGTGACGTATAAAAAAATCTGTGTGGCTAAATTCATGCAGAAAACGAGCAGCGAATTTTAGGGCTTCGTTAAACATTACACAACAAAAAGATAGTTGCAAAGTGTACTAACAAAAGTTTCAATATGCATAGTTCGTCCTTTAAAAATTGTGCTAAGCTTCTTGATATGCTTTTTCTTTTGTTTCAAAATATGCTGAGGGTTTATTGACCTGTAATGTTCGAATGCAACAAACAATTGCCACGACACTTGCCTTAGATCCTCTTCCATTCCGCTTGAATGTTGTCAGTGTGGTGTGTGAATGAAATACTTACATAGCCTACGTGCAAGTAAAGTTATGCACTGCGTATTATGGCTTAAAGTAGACAGAAGAATTGCAAATCAGTACACTTAACGCATTCGGGATGGGTCCGAGTATTTACATTAAATAGAATAAAATAAACAACACACAGAACACTCCTGGAGGATTCAATAGGGTCGGTGTGTAACATTTCAAGCAATAAAAAAGTTCGCCGGAATATTGATATTTCAAACGCGCACAGGGGCGAAATGAGCGCCCACAGCTCTAGGCATTGGCTTCACAGTTGGGCAGCATTTTTGACGATGGCAGATGGCAAGGAATTACCGTCGTCCTTGATAAGCGAAAGGATAACAGTCCGCGCGCACGGTTCCTTTGTTCGAAGCGTGGTTGAGACCACTGCAATACGGTAGCGCATACGTGCACTCACGTGGTTTGATTGTATATTTGATGAGCCTTCGTTAAACTCCAGAAAATATCTCCACGCAGCACCGCAGCATATATCTTGCCACAAAAACTCCGATTAATCGATCTGGGATGTCCTCTATAACGTAACGAAACACACTTGTCCCCAAAGTATATACGTATATATTGGAGCCTTTCCTCTATCGAGTAAATAGGTGGAAGCTAAGCTTAGGGTGCCCGTTCATGACCTAGTGTTTTTCTTTGGTTCTTGCTTTCTATCGCGATTCTGCCTCCTAACTTTTGTCTTCTTCCTTGCCGGAAATTGGAGCTTCGCCCACGTGCTTAGCACCGCGACACTTCTGTTGCTTGCAGGCAACAAAGCCAGTAATGCGGAAAACAATGAAATTCAACAATTAAAGACAAACAATGAAATGTGGCAACGTGAAACGACGGCGCGCCTGCGAGGGCCTATTTGTGTGAACCCGAATTTATGTACACACACCAGCGAGGGTTTCTCGCGAACTATACCTCCGCCGCCACGATATCTCTAACTCATAGAAGCTTCGATCAAAAAGGAAGGATAATTAGGCTCTGCGTAATGGAGCGCGATAAACAATGAATGGTACCGCAGACCTACTGAAGAGACTTTGACTGTATCCGCCTCGCAAACGAGAAATCAGGCCTTAGGAACAATAGCCGATTCTCGTTGTGGTTTTCAGGAGTATCATTTGCACGTTGCATAATACTTATTCCTTTAAGCTTTCTATAGCAAGTGATTGCTATTTTTTTTTGAAGCGCTTGCAATGGCATGTGGAAACATCCACGCTGTTTTTTTTCATTTCTATGGTTCTGACCAAAGCTGTGAATGCGTAACTGGCCGTTGAAAAAGAAAGAGAGCACTCAAGATGGCGATGCCAGAGCAAAGGCTTTGCTCTCCTGTGCTGCATCTTAATACTTACAGAACTGCCTTGGGGCAATTTCGAAAGCGCTGAAGTCAGGCGGTGCAGGACGGGAAGTGCATTGCGACTTCCCCCGGGATCCTCGACGTGTTCTGAACATCGGCACGGAACGCCTAAACCACATTGCGATTGGCCACTCTGTAGTGCCCTGCTGACAGAGTTACGTCTTGTCAGGATGTTTCTTATATTAAGGTAACGAGAAAGTGTACTGGTGCGGAAAGCAACAGTGAAAAGAGTAAGAAGAAGTCACAGTTTCCGCGCAATGCCGAAGCAATGCATGCGATAGCAAGAAATTGGAATGTCACACGAAGAACGAGAAGAAGCTCGATTCTTGCAGCGCCTGTCACAGTTACGTCCTTGTGCTTGAGCAACGCGCGTGGAGTGTTCCCCTGCGTTTCTTGCCACACGGGGGCGTCGATGCAAGGTGTTCCCAGTAGTTCTTTGTTTTTTTTTTCTTCTTCCACATCACGAGCGGGTACAGAAAAGGGCTACCGTTGTCGTGCGCGTCTCAAGGGCAGTTTTCAAACTAAGAGAAAATTAGGAGCATTGCGTGATAGAAAGCACGCTCAAGCTCCTCCGAAGGAAAGAATAGTGCTGGATGTTGTTGTTGGCTCCACCAGTGGGCCGGAGTGCATAAAAAATAGTACACAAGCGTTTGCACTTTGCCCCGCTAGACTTGCAATCCTAGCGTTAGTCTTCCACTGCGTCACTCCCAGGAAGTATATGAC
This sequence comes from Rhipicephalus sanguineus, assembly GCF_013339695.2. Lineage (NCBI taxonomy): Eukaryota > Metazoa > Arthropoda > Arachnida > Ixodida > Ixodidae > Rhipicephalus > Rhipicephalus sanguineus. The sequence goes on from NC_051184.2 coordinate 49,991,262, forward strand.
AACATCCAGCCGGGTGGAGCAATACAGCCCGTATTTATAACGTAAATTTATGCTTCTTCCAACGATGCCTTTAAGCGCTGCTCGCGCGAGGATGTGGTGATCTGCCTGGTCACGCCGAGCGAGCACATCCTGTTCCCGGGAGGAAGTACTGCTCGGAGTGACCAGGCCCATCGAGCCCTACAAACTTTCTTAAACAACACCAATTTTGCCTCGCGTTTGTACACATTCTTCCATGTGACTACTTGTTTGTGTTTACGTCTGCGTTTTTTTTTCTTTCGTCTTTTCTTTCCTCTTTCTTTCCCCCTATCTTCCTTTCCCCTATGTTTCCCCTTTCCCAAATGAGCAGGCAGGCGTTGTGCCCTATGAGGTGGTAGATGTCAGCCTGTTCTCTCCCTATTTCCTCTGTGTCTTCGTGTTTTATATGTATACAAACCGAATAACAAATAATAATAAATTGAGGAGGTGAATGCAGTGGCGTAGAATAAAGTGAGGGTATCTATCTATCTATCTATCTATCTATCTATCTATCTATCTATCTATCTATCTATCTATCTATCTATCTATCTATCTATCTATCTATCTATCTATCTCTATCTATCTACTATCTATCTATCTTAGCTATCTATCTATCTATCTATCTATTAATCTATCTATCGATCTATCTATCTATCTATCTATCTATAATCTATCCTATCTATCTTCTATCTATCTAATCTATCTTCTATCTATCATCTATCTATCTTAAAAATATCTATCTATCTAGCTATCTATTTTATCGATCGAATTTATCTATTATTTCGTATTAGCTATTATTCGTTAATATTTATTCACATATTCATGTTCGCTTATGTTGCTGTGCACCAGCGTGTCACGCTACACTGCACAACATTGCCCCGCTCCCATAAATTAGGTCACGCATTTGTCTCTTCCCGATAAAGAAGAGATGCTTCCTCTCGCATTAGAGAAAACACACACCGCTCTAATATCATTACGCCATGGAATGTTTCCAGCTCATTAATTCCCGGCAACCAAGACACATGCTTTCCCGAACGAGAGGGCGCAAATTCTCTAAGAAAGAACACGTGCACGAACAACAAACCGCCATGTCGAGGTAGCTGGCAGTCTTCCAAATTAAATTTCGGCTTGTTCATTCTGCATGGTTAATCACAGAGGAAAAGTCAAAGCGCAGCCGGAGCTGTGTCGCGTAACGAGAAAGCCATATTTGTCCTTTTTGTTACAAGGTATACGAATGCAAATGCTTTCGATAAACACGAAGTGCTGCAATATTGAAGCCGCATTTCGCTACTTTTATCACAGCGCGCGTTCGGATTTTTCGCGTGCACAGCTCATTGATAGCCGTTTCATGTGTTTTGAATACATGTAAGAACATACTGGCTGTCCCAGCTATCTTTAGCCAAGGGTTAATAATTACAATATTAGAGGCAGGCGAGTGAAATCAGTTGCATATTGTTGACAGCTACCTTGCGCACTAAAGTAATGAACTAAATTGTTAATTAGGATTATTTAACTAAATTGCTGAATATTGACTTTAGGCAGGAAATGGAATTTGCAAAGTTCGAGGGCACCTTAAGAAACCTCCATTGCATTATTTGTGATTGAGAAAGCCTCTCGTCAGGCCCGTAGCCAGGAATTTTTTCGGGGGGGGGGGGGGCACTTGCTGAAAGCCTTGACTTTTTGAGAAAAACGCCTAGTTTCCTTATTTATTTCGATAACGATAAAACACCATGTGTCATCAAAACTTCGGGGGCGGGGGCTCGCCCCCCCCCCTCTCCTGGCTATGGGCCTGTCTCACGTGTACCATTTTTGCCAAGCTGCAGAGAAAGCCCGCGAGATAAAAAGGAAAAAAAACAACAAAAAACACGTTAATATCGAATGCGTGCGCCGCGATCATGCTGCTGTCAACGGTGATTTGAGCGAACGAAATCAGCAGTGGCCGCTAATCGCTGGCGCCGTTGCAGCGGTCGGCTGATAAATTGGCGGTGGTTTCTTGGCCCGCACTCGCTACAACTTGCACCGTCACGCGCGCGAACTGGCTGACGTGGGCCAAGCAACCACCGCCAAGTTATCCTTCCGCAGCAACAAATCTGGGGAGTCGCTGCCAACATATAGAGTTTCCGGCAATATTTACTAGATGGAACTCTGGCGCTAGTGTCTATGGGAGCTGCAACGCATGGCGCTTCAGCCAGCATGGGAATGATGGGTAGTACACGGATTTGTCTAAACTTCGTTCTTTTGGCTACGTTTGGTTCCGCGTCGCCTGCATCCGCTTGTCGCAAAACGAAGTTCAGCAGAAGTCGCCAGTTTCACTTCACTAATTTTAGGCTCGCCTATTCATATCTGGTCACGAAGTGCACAACAGTCTATTCTTTTATCTGGAACGAACGCCAAAACAAAGCGATAAACAAAGTTACAATTGCGTTCGAGGCCGTAAGCACGAGGATTAAGCAAATACGCGTACTACCCATCATTCCTATGGTCGCTGAACGACCGCAGCGCCAGAGTTCCCTCTAGGTAATTGTAGGAAACTCTATGGCGGCCGCAGCTTAACATCGTTTGCTCCAACCACGGTTGAGAGCAGCACAATCGAGGCGCGTGAATGCGCTAGTTATGCGGTTTTGTTTTTGTATTTCGCAGGCATTCTTTGCAGCTTGACAAAAATGGTACACGGGAGACTTTCTTTATCGCAAACAATGCAATGAGGGTTTCTGAAGACGCTCTCGAACTTTGCAAATCCCATTTGTTCTTGCTGCCCTAACGAACATATTGATGTATTATGCCAATAGACTATGCACCCCTAGTAAACAGATCGTTTCTGTCGTTATTCTAACACGTAATAACTCTACTAGAAAAACGCATGGGGCGACAAGCTTAACCCTGTAGTTTAAGCATAATTCCGCATTGACAAAAAATTAGCCAAATTATTGTTCACTCTTACATTACCCCTACGCGTAATACACGTCTAAAGGAAAAAGAATTGAAGTGGGACTTCAGTTGCAAATCATATGTTAAACTACGGAATTAGGGAGAAATTATTTTGCTAAACTAATTATAAATGAAACCTATTCTTTGATGATGAAAACTTTTAATTTATAAGCGATGCTTGCACTTCCCAGCTCTAAATCTGAACTTAAAGGAATCAAAAAAAAAAAAAAAACGCCAGGCCTGCGCTGAAACCGCAGCACAGTCACAGCGAAAGCTGGAAGAGCGGCGTTTCTAGAGCCCGTTAAGCTCTCTTGGGGCTACAATACAAGTACACTAGAAAGGTACCCACTACGCCATAAATCACAATTTTGGTGAAGTTGGGAAGCACCTACTAAGCCATTATTCGTCATTCTGCGGAGAAGCGAGGCACCATCTACACGTCTGTAAGGCATTATGTGCACTTTGTTGACGCGACGACTGATGACGATGAAGAATTATGGCTCAGCCCTTTGTAATGGGTTGGAATCTTTAAACGGCCCACCAGTTATGTAATTTGCATCGGGTGACGCCCGGTCACTATTTCCCTCTCCCGTCATGATGTATAACATACGTTGACGTGGGAGAGAGACAGGGGGGGGGGGGCGAAGAACTTTACTGAGACTCCGAGGAAATGGATCATGCGCTTATGGGCTTCCTTGGCAACCAACACAAGTGCACTTGCGAGGAACCCACTACGCTATAAATCAGTGTAATTTTACTGAGACCCTGAGGAAGTGGATCATGCGCTTATGGGCTTCCTTGGCAACCAATACAAGTGCACTTGTGAGGAACCCACTACGCTATAAATCATTGTAATTTTTGAGAAGTAGGGCAGCAGGCACTGTGCCATTTTTCGTCATTCTACGGAGAGCGTTGGTATCTGCTATACGCATGTAAGGCATTATGCGCACTTTGTTGATGCTGTGCCTTATGACGATGAAGAATTATGGCAGAGTCCTTTGTAATGGGTTTGAAGCATTCAACAACCTACTCGTTGCGCAATTCACATTGTGTGACGCCTGGTTACAGAATTCGCGTTGTGCGACGCTTGGTACTTATTTTACTCTTATACCACGCTATATTGCATATGCTAATGTGGTTCCTTCCCGACATGAAGCCTGTATAGGACCTTTTTGCAAAGTAGTTTCAAGCACCGGCATGGCTCAGAGGTTGAATACTGGGCTCCCACGCAGAGGGCCCAGGTTCGAACCTCGTTCCATCCTGGAACTTCTTCCTTATTTCGTTTCTTTTTTCTTATTTCGAGCGATACTGGTTACGGACACCGGCGGCGGCGGCGGCGGCAGCGGCGGCGGCGGCGGCGGCGGACAACTACGGCGATAAAAACGGCCGGTGAAATGATCTCATAACAGCTTTCGCTGTAAAACAGAGCAGCATTGGACGCTGCAGTGTTAGGTTTCTTAACCACTCTACATATCACAGCAACTACACATAAAAAAAGAAAAGATTAATTGATCTGGCATCTCGGAAGTGTCCTTCACAGGCTTCTCCGCTCTACTATTTAATTTCCATAATGAACCTTTCCCTTTGTTCGTACCAACGCTAAAGCGTTCTTAGGCTTTTTTCTATTGTAACACATCGGCCTAAAAACATGCTTCCAGCCTCCTGAACTTCTCGCAATCAAAAGAATTACGGCAGCATTATCACAGGAAAATTCATTCGGGATGTTCTTTGAAGAGGTCGTTAAAGTTTGAGGCGGAACAAAAAGGCGAGCCAAAAATATATTATGCGCTTTCTTTTCAGACTTGTAATCTGCTTGCGTCCCAATTATGTAGGCATGAAAAGCCCTTCAATCGCTTCTTCAGAGTACAACAAATTGTTTGAAAGATAAAATATTTAGGCAAAACCGCGTCAAGTCAGGCGAAGAATTCTAACAGCAATTAGTGCTCCCATGGACCTTTATTAAGGAGTAGGCGAAGTTTCTAAGAACATGCTCGAAAACGCCGCACGAAGGTTCTAGGCCCTTGTGGCCCACTGTAAAAGTTTACTGCGCTTTCTATAGATGATAACCACTCTGAGATACACGTCAAATGACTGTAGCGTCGAACGTGCAGCGAAGGTTGTCATTCGTACAATAGCAGAGCGCGTCTCGCTTTAAAGTTGGCCCCGAATTTTCTTTGAGCAATATGCAACATTTTAGTATCACACTGTGCCCTATTGTCGAAAACCTATGCCATTTCCATGATACCTTTTTTTGCACAGATAGCTTAGTCTATTCCTTTCGATTTTGTAATATTTTAAGAACGGGCTTTCTGAATTATGAATCATGAATCGTTGTCTAGAGCATTTGTTAGAAATAATTTTTGAAAGAAATCCGCGGTGCGCAGTGTGTGCTCTGCCTATGGATATCTTGTTATAAGCCCTGTCTGTATACTGTAAGTTAGTTCAAGTTGTGTCACAGTGTAGTTGTCGTGGCAGTAGCTCTTTTCAGAATAACGCATCCATACACCAGCATCTTCTTACAAGAGCAATCCCAAGTATTGCTATCGTTTTAAAGCGAATTTTCATCACTTGCTGCGTTTCTTACGTGGAAGCTGCTGGAATGGAAGCTGCGACATGAAAGCTGCTGGAATAAATGTGGCGTTTTTGTTTACAGCAGAAGCTATTATGAGATCAAGAGAATAGCCGATTTTGTCGCCGTAGTTCCCCGATGAGGCCGCCACCGCTGGTGTCTGTAAGCGCTATCGCGCAACGTAAGAAAAAATGAAATCAGAAAAAAATCCTGGGATCGACTGGAATTTGAACCTAGGCCCTCTGAGTGGCAGCGGTGAATTCTACCACAGAGCCACGCCAGGGCTTGAAACTCCTTCGCAAAAGGACCCTATACAGGCGTCATGTCAGGGAAGGAATCGAGTTGACATATGTAACATAGCGTGGTAGAAGAGCAAAATAACAACCAGGCGTCACGCAATGCGAATTGCGCAATGAGTCTGTCATTGAACGCTTCCAACCCACTGCAAAGGGCTCAGCCATAAATATTTAGCGTCATCAGCCACACCACAAACAAAGCGCACATAATGCCTCACAGATGTTTACTGATTACCACAGTTCTCCGCAGAATGACGAAAAATGACATCGTGTGTGCTTCCATACTTCATAAAAAATTCGATGATTTATGGGGTAGTGGGTACCTTGCATGTGTACTTGTATTAGATTCCCCATGAGAGTCTACAACGGGCTCTCGAAAGGCCGCTCTTCCGCATTTCGCTGTGACTGTGCTGTGAGCGCCAAATCCAGAAACCGAAACTATTAAATTTCATGGTTGAGTGAAGTACGCCAAAGCGTATATCACATTTAAAACGTTTGTATTAAAAATGTGGCCATTGCTTTTGTAACGTGGACTAAAGAAAAGCTGTTTCGAATCGAAAATGAGCCAAATTCTGCACCTGCTTCAATGAAACAGAGCCTGATCCATTAAACTAGCGCTGCGTCAACAATCTTCACCAAAACAACCAACATGGCTGCATCCAATCTGTTTCATTTATATCCTAGTTACTTTGTTATCGTGCTTTCGCTGCACAATTGCTTTTTCTTGGGCGAGTTCGTACTTACTCAATGACATGATATTGTACGACAAGGCTCGTGTGAACCGAGTAAGAGGCCGACTTTCCTACTCCTGTTAGCATTTCTTTTGATGTTTTGCGCTACAAAACCATGTCCTTCTTTCGCTCCACGGCGGTATATTACGAAAGACAACGGAAATGAATTTATTGGGCACCGATCCAACACTTGAAGAGGAAGAAGTGATCCTAAACGGCGCGGCATAAAACCACCCAAGGAGAAGCTAAGAAGAAGGTGATGAGGTCAGTCGTGTTTGGAGGCCTTAAATAATGCCAGGAACAAGAAAATGCTGCCCACAGTCCGGGACAGTGGACCTGCTTTCAGGAAGAACCACTGGCTCTTCAAGTCTAGTCATCGCCATTACGCCCATGCAACAAAGGACTGCACCGACGAAAGCACAAGATGGTGTTAATCTTGTCGCAAAATATTGCTATATCGGTTATTTGCTGTCATTTAGACTGCTTTTTTTGTTGTCAATTCCAGCCCCAATAAAGTGTTCCAACCTATAAGAGCCAAATCCAAATTTTACTCCTCAATACCGGCAATAGTGGGCTATATAAATTTTAGCAGCAATATATGTTTGAGGTATTTTGGTGACAGGAGCACTCTGGCAAAAAAATGTAGCAGGTCAGACAATATTGTCAGTACCAAACAACTGCGTTTTTCTCCGTTTCACGTAAAATAAGCTTGGCTCTTTTAGAAACGGAAAGAAAAAAAAAAGAAAACGCCAGAAACACGGGAAGACATCAAGAGAGATAATTCAGATGCAATTGCGGTTAAGCCACACCTTCCGTACTCAAGGCCATTCATACTACCAGGGCGCAAACAAGCCGAAAGCCAACGCCCTTTTCTCGGAATCAGTATATCCCCGTTGGTTTTACACTCGTTCCATAAAAAAAAGAAAAAACTACTCTCGCCTAGATAGTATCGTGCAGCGAAGACACCATCCCGATGTGAACGGTACCAATGGTTCGGTTGGATCACTGCGAGGTTGTTGGTACAAAGAGTCGACACTCCAAATGAATGTGCATTATCTATACTACGGGCTTCCGGCTCCTAGCTTCCTAATTTTCTTATCAGTTGGCTAAGTTTCTTCTGGCTGTCTTTGTTTGGTCGTTGAGGTCGCGCTTGTAATATCAATGTTCTTCCAGTGTCTCTTAGCAGTGAAAGCTGCCTTCTCCTGTGGACATATGTCTTTTGTAGGTTCGCCCTCGGCTAACGCAATGAGTCTTATGCGCGTTCAAGCTTTTGTAGTTCTTTTATTCTTCTGTAGTTCAAAAGCTGCTCCTAGTGCTATCCCGTATAGTCGAAGTGTCATGTCGGACTACGGGTCTTGCGCTGCACAGAACGCATAATTCTGGGGCTGGCGTAGTATAACTGAATACGCTGGTCATTGATGTGGAAAGCAACCTCGTGAGAAGGAAACTGCGTGCATCTCTTCCACAAAGCATTTATTGTGCGAGCTAATTGCCTATTAGCAGCAGCCGTACCTAACTGTTTAATGTCATCAATGACACCCTGCGCACCTGCTAGATAAAGTACAAGATTTACACACCGGGCTATCCTCAGATCAATGGTTCGTTTGCTAGTTTTCTTCAGAAAGATTAAGCTAACGAAAAGGGATTAGGCTAGGTTAGCTTATGGGAGGTAAGATTTGGTGATAAAGCCCTGCGAACACCTGAGCTTGAGCTTTGAAATGGAAAAAAAAAAGTCACAGTTTCGCCGCAAGGGCGAAGCAATGAATGCGATAGCAAGAAAAGCGGCCCGTGATGGACGCGCTGCGACTACCGTGAGTCCATCACTACCCGGCAGCTACTAGACAGTTTTAATTTCACGTACGTAGGGACTTCTCATACGCAAACGTGAAAAGTACACGTACGTTACGTGCACGACATCTGAAACGCTTTTAGCTACACGCACGCGACGCGCGGTGAGAGCTACCACGTAGCTCGATCTGCTGAGAATCATGAAAACTGCGCTAGTTTGTTCGAGCGCCCGCGCGAGCAGACAGCGGAAGGGCAAGGTTCTCGCTGCGCAAGTATAAGAAGCGAGAGAGCTGGCCGACGCCTTTAAGTGCGCCCGCACGCTCCTAGCGCCATCTCGCTGGTAATGAAGAAACGCTTATAAGCGCCACCGTCTCGGAGGACTGCAAACGGTAAAGGGTGTGTATATAACGCTCGCCGTTAGCTGCCAGAGGTATGTACGCTTTGTGGGGTAGTGCTTAGCGCACCGCGCTGCGGATTTAGAGGTCGCTGGTTCGATTCCGCGCTTCCGAAGCATTTTTCTGATTTATTTTTCTTTGGGATATTGATATATATATATATATATATATATATATATATATATATATATATATAATATATATATACATATACATATACGCAGCATGACGGCGGCGACGGCGACGGCAAAAATCAGCCGAGACTGTCCATATAATTGCTATCGCAATAAAATGAGGTGGCTCCTAACGACTTCATAAATGTAGTTTTATTTGACAGCACAAATGCAAAGCGTTGTTTTCATTTACGTTGGTGTTTTCTGCAAAAGTAACATTAAATACCCTTCAAAAATTTTGAATAATCTTGAATAATCATTCTGTTCTCTCATACACGTCATTTGCAAATGAAACCAAATAACTATACACGTCATTTAATGATGTTATCCGGCTTAGGGACCTCAAGCTTACTTTTAAGTGCGAATGCACTTTATAAGCGACCCTGAATCCGCCGTCCCATAGCAACGGCGCGAGGAGCGGAGAGGAGCGTCTGTAGCAACGGCGCAGCGACGTCACGCCCCACGTGACTGCGCGCGCTCCGCCGCTCCGCCCTCCGCTCCGTGGCTGCGCGCGCCCCGCGCATTGCCTGTGGTGACGAAGGCCGGCGGCGAGACGCCGAACGAAGGCGTGCGAAGCGAGCCGAGCACCCCGAAGCCGATCTGGCGCGGGGACGCGCAATGCGTGAGCGAGCGCGGGCCCTCGAATTCGATCGGCCGGACCACGGTGTTAGAAGTACAGGTGGGACGACGCAGCACCGGCGCCATGCGCTCGCTGCGTCGAACTTCGGTTCCTCCGCGACGTCACGCCGCGAGATGGCAGGAGCAGTCAAGAGGCTCACAGCGGCGCGCGCCGGCCTCTCTTCCGACAACGCCACGGTGACGAAGCAGTTGTTGCCACATTGCTTCCTCGTTTTATTCTTTTTGTGCGATGGCAGGTCATGCTATTCGAGTGAGAAAGCCGTGAAATGGGCCGAAAGTGTTTTGTGCCGCGGTGCAGCTCTGTGTACAAGACCTGCACTGAAAAGTCGATTTTTCTGCACCCCGAGATGCGGAACGCCTGAATGTTTGGCGCCATGCGATTCCGCGCAAGGACCGCGTGCTGCAGTCGACTGATTACGTGTGCGAGAAGCACTTCGAGCCGAGGTACATAACGAAGACGTGGGAAGCAGTGTACAAAGGGCACGTTCTTGTGAGCACATCACGAAAGGCGGCTCTGGCTAATGACGCCGTGCCGACGAAGTATTGAGTTCGTTTTGAGTTCATCGTCTTGAGTTCGTCCACGCCGTGAGTTGGCCCGTTTTTTTTAACACCTACGTGCGTGTGCAGTATTTCTCTCACCGTGCGAAAGCTACGCTTGTTAACAATGAGAATATCTGGGGTTTACGTGCTGAAACAACGTTATGATTATGAGGCACGCTGTAGCAGAGCTCCACAAATTTCGGCGATGTGGTGTTATTTAACATGCACTGACATCGTAGAGTACACGGGTCTCTAGCATGCCGCCTCCATCAAAATGCGACCGCCGCGGCTGGGATCGAACCAGGGAACTTCGGTCAGCAGCCGAATACCGTAACCGGTGTACCATCGCCGTTGACTGGCTACGCTCGTAAAGACTCCGCACACCGCGATCGACGTGTTCCTTGAAAGACGAAGTAGTAACGCTGTCTTCGGGTGACTATGCGAGGCATAAACAGTGAAATATATTCCTCAGTTGGCAACAGAGAAGAATCGGAAACATATATCCACCATTCATAATGTCTCCCCTTCTCGCAGTGCCAAACCAGGATGCTTTTTCATATCCTTCGTCGGTGCCTCAAACTTAGCTGCTGGCATTCGCTAAAATTCAGTATTTTATGCACGACCAGCTAAAAAGTCGTATTCGTGACACATTTTTTTATCCGCGATCAACGACCGCAAATTACTTCGAATGTTCGCGACAGCAAAGACAGTATTTTCTGTTGTAATACTACGGCTAATGCGGCACTATCTAAACTATACTTCTACAAATAGAACTAATTTTTGTCATATTTCAGCGTGACGTCACTGTCATATCTTTAATTGTCCGAATGAGGAAAGCATATGCTGAATTTGCACCGCCAACCTTCGCGGTGGCAAATTCAATATATTCAACAGGTAGCGGCTGTATCGTCCAAATTTCGATTTATTCGAAGCTATTATTTATTTATTTATTTTTGCCCTCGTTATAGCGCGAACGCACAGTTTTTTATTCATTTCGAGGGGCGGTCGCGGCTCCGAAGCGACCACGCCTGATACCGCTCTTGAGCCACCAGTAGTGTAGCGCCATCTAGGGCCCTGTGAACCAGACGCCACAAACCGCGGACAAAAGTTCGCCGCTTCCGGAAGCGCCGTCGGTCCACCTATAATACTTCTAACACCGTGGGCCGGACGCGCGCTTCAAGCGAGACTTCCTGGACCGCAGCTTCGAATATAGCTGCGCGGTGTGCGATCGACTGTGGTTCGACAACAACCTGAGCCCCATCTCGGGCGTGCGCAACGCCGCCAACAAGTTGAACGCGTTGCGGGTTCTTTGGAACGAGTTCGGAAGACAGATCATCATCATCAGTAAAAGTGATTTGCACTTAAAAACGGCCAGACCTCCGTGGGTCGGCTGGCGCGTGCTCTCTCGCTGCTGTCTCCTTCGCTCGGCTCTGCAGTTTAGTCGCGCGCGCCCCCTCATAACATCACCCCGTGCTTCGCACTTCCTCATACTCCCCTTCGGGGAAATGCGGGTTTTTCTGTCGTTGCCGTCACGAACGAAAGAAATGAAAGGTACGCTCTTGGGCATGGCCGCGTCATTACAAAACGTGGCTTTGAAAGCAGGCGACGTCATTCATCAAAGGATATGCCCTTAGGCAGTCGCACCTTCATCGCGGAAAGAAGAGAGCAGCTTTTGAGATGACGCCTACTGAATGCGGCTTTCGTGCGTGCCTCCTGCTTGTCCTTGACATGCCGCAAGCAAGGTAAATGTAAATTGTAGCGAAGCTTCCATAGAAGCCCATACGTTCAGAAAATGGCTGCTCATCAGCTGCTCATGGGGCTTGGCGCCATCTGTGTGAGGGGGGAACACTTCCGGCGGAACAAAAAATAAAGCGGATGTGACGCAATATCCGGTAAAAAAAGTGACGTCATTTTGTTGGCACTAGCGCGAAATTTGACCTCAAAATATTTTTCCTAGGCCCCTGATCACTAAGGACTCGCGCTACAGCGAGCCGGCAAGCCCTTGGCGAATGCGCTTGAAGCTAACGCTAGCTAAACTAGTATCGACCCGTGAATAAACAGCCGTGTTTAAGTGTACCGTCGTGGAATTCGCCTTGGTTTTACCAGGAAACTTTATTCTCTGAGCTTTTATTCTGCGTTCGTGTGATCTTCCACAGCCTGAATAACGTAGGCAGCAGCGTACATCTCATATTTGCAGCGTTGCTTATTTGCTTCGCACATGCGCAGGGGACTTAAAGAGCGCATTGCATGCGTGCTTCAGTTCTAACGAGAAGAAATGACGCCTGGTCACGCCAAAATAATGATATTTCAGTTTTATTCAATGGTCACAATAAAGCAATTTAACACACCCTACACAATGAGCAACAAATGTCATAAGTACAAAAGGTGCGTACACTACGTGCACTATGTTTTGCCTTTTGTTCCGATAAATTAACCTTACGTTTAACGTATCAAGACATGCGAATTGTAGCGATCGTAGCGCGACAGATAACTTAGCGATCTGCTCACCGATAACCGGAAATATAGTAGGCACCGCATGTTCACGAAGGAAACCGGGCAGCAGGAATACTGATCCATGAAAATCCAGCAAGCACACTACTCCGAACCGTTGCCCCGGTGTCTTATCTAGAAGAGAGGGCTCGCCAGGCGTACGCGTGTTGCTATTGCATCCTTGGAACACCACATCGTTTCCACTAGTACCGAGGAAAGCGTTCGGCGTGAAATGTTAGCCGCCTCGTGCCGTTGTCCGTTGAACACCGTAGCCAACACGTTCACCAATGATGAAACGCACATCGCTACTTCGCGCACACAAAAATCAAATTCTCACCACAATAATTCACAGCACGCATGCAAGTGCGAAACACCAGCACACCTGAGGGGGTGTGTCGCCGCAGGACGAACTTTACGCGCGCCTTTCCGAACACTACAAGGACTGCGTCGCAGAGCAATGGCATGTGTCATTCTTTAGAGGGCGCTAATAAGAAAATTTTTGATAATGCATATACATTTTCATGAATTCTTTGTACACTGGATCTAAATAAATGTTATTCTGAAATAAATCTCGGTCATAAATATAAATATTATTTTGTTGTTGAATGAAATTAGGTTTTTTGTTATTAGTGTTTGTTCCCACCACACCTAGTCGCGCTTCAATCGCTACTCCCATAACTCCCCATGCTGATGTCGCTGACAATAGGATCTGAACCGCTTTTCGCCCGAAGCTTCGCGACCTATTTGGATAGACCTTGCCGCAAGAACGAGTGCCTCTCGATACTGCTTAAAAACGAGAGATGCCACAGTACGTCACGTCCCAAGCAGTGGCGGCCTAGTTCGTAGTCTTTTATTCAATGTGCTGCGCGTCGGTGGCCCAAACAACCTCGGCACTAAGGAATGTGCTGTCTTGCGACATAACATTCACAAAGTAGCAGGAAATGAATCGGCATAGCCGCAGGCAGTTTCCAACGGAATATCGCGCGTGTGGTTTTGAATGCGTTGAATGAAACTCGTGGAGCTTCTGTGCGACAGACTTGGAAAAAAAAAAGGTACGAAGATTCCCAACCATGCAAGGCGTATACGAGTACCTCTGTGCAAGTATTTATTTTTTCTACTTTTCAGTGGTTGGGTTGTCTACAACTCCGTTGTGTTTGTTCGCTCGTTGAGCGAGCGCTGAAACGTGACACTGCTTTCTGAGAGGAAAATATCTTCTGTATAACTGAAATATTACTCAGTACTACGGCATTAATGAGAGCTAACAGACAGCAATGCCAAGGAAAGTATAGGGGGTGCTTTTGTAGTAAGTAGAATATAAATGTGAAGAAAGTAAAGTGGACGAAAAGATAACCTGCCGCCGGCAGGGACCGAACCTGCGACCTTCGAATAACGCGTCCGATGCTCTACCACTGAGCTACGGCGGCGGTCATCTCCCCGTCCACTTTATAGGGTATATATGTGGATTGAAACTTAGGAGTGTCAGTCAGCGCCAGTCGCAGCCATGGCGGCGAGTGTGGAACACACTTTTTTTTCCTGCCTTTTTGGCGTCACGTAACACGTGATCTGTTTACGAGCAGGCAGCTGACCAATAATCCCTCGCATACTACCTGAAGGCATCATGTCTGCCAGAACGAGACCCTCGCTATGAATAAAGAAAAGAAGTTTACTCTTAAGGGCTCGTTTTTCTTTGTTAGACACAATATTAATGAGAACTAACAGACAGCAATGCCAAGGAAAGAGTGTTCCACACTCGCCGCCATGGCTGCCACTGGCGCTGACTGACACTCCTAAGTTTCAATCCACATATATACCCTATAAAGTGGACGGGGAGATGACCGCCGCCGTAGCTTAGTGGTAGAGCATCGGACGCGTTATTCGAAGGTCGCAGGTTCGGTCCCTGCCGGCGGCAGGTTATCTTTTCGTCCACTTTACTTTCTTCACATTTATATTCTACTTACTACAAATAACACCCCCTATACTTTCCTTGGCATTGCTGTCTGTTAGTTCTCATTAATATTGTGTCTAACAAAGAAAAACGAGCCCTTAAGAGTAAACTTCTTTCCTTCAGGTACTACGGCAGCACTTTGCAGCGAGTGTCGAGAAATCGAAGAGCTTGGCATTAAATATGTGCTGCTGTCGCGACGTAACGTGCTTTTTCTTGTCGTCAGCAATACATAAAAGAAGTACTGCTTTAATTTGTGTCTATACCTTATATTAAGCTGTAATGTAACCGAAATATTATTAATCATTTCCTCGCTTGTCTGCATGGTATAGGCCGCCATTCGATATTTCTTTCTATCTTTACAGAATTTCGACACCGATACATTGCCTGATATATTCCAGACTTTTGTTACTATTATTGATCTGGCGTGACAGTGTGAACTGACATTTAGTTCTTATCTCGGCACTTTCGTGCTATTCAGGTTAACCGTTCATAAAGTATGCAGACTGGCCATTATGAATTTTTTTTCAGTGTTTTATAACAAGGCTGATGGATTCAATGGCACGAAACAAGAATATGGCCATTATTCCTTGAGCCGTCTATTTATCCGCCTGTGTCGACTACTGCAAAGTTGTGCTTCATGAATTGATTATTTTCAATGGCACGAGCACCGAGTTGCACGCTTGTTTCTCTGCTTAGTACTTGCGGTCCTGCATTTTGTATCGGTTTTCGAATTATTCAGGAAAAGTGTGAAAATAATATAGGAGGTATCTAATCGACGATTCTCTTTCAAGTTAAGAGCTATGTTGGATACATATAGTATCCAAGATAGGTTAGCGGAACATAAGTTAACGTAAGATAAGGACCACTTAACTGTCATGATAATACATGAAAATATTTGATTGAGTTCACTAAAAGAGCAGACAATTTTCTTGTTAGTATCTGGGATCGTTGCGGCTCCTGGTGGAGCACGTCTCAACCACTCGCTGCTGTCTGCGTTGCCTCTCAGATTTTTCATACGTTGAATCTCGCAGCACCCGTAGCCATGTCATATACAGAATCATCCGGTAACACACGAGTAGGAAGCAACAATTCCGGAGCGAAAATTGGCACGTTGCTTGCGTAGGCATTGTGCGTCGTCATCTCAAAGCACGAAAAAAAAAGTCTCTGTCGCATCAAACACTCGCATTCAAATACAGCTCACGTCAAAGTGATGCTCAGCAAACACAGACAAACAAGAAAGTAAGCCGACCATCTATTACAGTGTTGCGCCTTTGAACGTGTCTTGCGTCTGTCGAGATATGGCAGGCAGGAAGCAATATGCTGGGACAGGGACGAAATCGGAATTCACGCAGAAAAGAAGCGGGGAATCGCGGCGCTCCATACATGACTGCATTCCTTTTTGCGGAGAAGATTGAAAATGCTGTTTGCGGGCTGCGTGTGTCTGGTGAGCGGCTATTTTTAGAAGCAACGCGAGGGCTGGCCCTTACGCCATTCTCTATCTACTCTTTTTCCGTCGAACCTTGCGTCAGTGTAAATTTTTTGCTTATTTAAGCGGAGAAAAAAATTCGTATAAATGCGAACATACCCGTATATCAGCAGCAACAGCACCGTGGTCAGTGATGGCGAAAGAAGAATGCACTCAAGTGTATCAGTTTCTTGTAACTTAGTAGCCCCGTTCGATCCCTTTAGTCGTTTATGAGCCGTGGAAATCGATTCCAAGTGAAACGCATTAGATGAAAGTTCTCTGTCGACTGTTCTTTACGAGTATCAGTCTAGCATATTCTGCATTATTTTAACTTTCGGAAGTGGAGCTCACGCGCATATAATGGGCCGCAGTTCAGATGAAGGCAAGAATGTTTACAGACAAAGCAGATCTCTTAATTAGTTGGTTCGTCGGTGCTAATGCTAATAGCTAATTGAGCGAGCCGATAAAATGACAGTGCACATGTAAGGACTCAAGCTTAAATTCCGGCCGTGGCTGTCGCATTTTTGATGGGGACGAAATTGCTTGAGTCCCGTGTACTAACATTTAGGTGCACGTTAAAGAACCGCAGGTGGTCGAAATATCCGGAGCCCTCCACTACGGCGTAGCTCATACTCATATCGTACTTTTGGGACGTTAAACAGCAACAATTATTAAGGTTGAACTGTAGTAAAACAATATACGAACAGGAATTCTTTTGACTTGCCCATAATCTTTCGTTGCAAAAAATATAATATATATCACTGCCAATGCACTCTGTACAGATCGTTAACCAGTGAAGCAGAAACGTGTGGCCGCGGTGTTTCGCTGGGTTAATCGCGACGGTTCGTTAAATAAAATCTTTGTGTTTCTCAAAGTGGTTGCGGTAGTTGTTGGAGCCACGACCAGCGTGCTAACCGCTGACGCGTAGGTGACACCACCGATCTACTTTATCATTCAAGGTCGCGCACTTGGTCAGGAACGCGCTTGCTAGGCCATATTTTTTCATTTTGTTGCGCTATGTTTTTTTTTTTGCGTTTTTCGCGGAGATATTTCTTGCAGACATTACCAGCTTCTTGTCTCCACCCTTCTTTTCACCTTGCTACCGGCTTTGCAGAACAATCAGCGGTATCTTTGCTTACGTCCCAGGTACTGAGTCGCCGCGGGACTGAGGGGTTGCTACTCCTGTACAGTAAAAGCCTTCAGCCAGGGTAAGTACGGTCATAGAATAGTTTCTCTGCTGTTTGACAGCCAGTACTCTCGTGAAAATCGGTATACATTGGAAACCAAAGCCAGCACGGCTAGTGAAAAACTGCAGATGTTCCTTTTCCGGTTTTCCTCACCACAGGAAGGCACCCACAGTGGAGGCAAAGTATCCCGCCGCGCGGCTAGGAAACAAGTAAAACGCATCATACTATGCATACAATGCGTAAGCACATGCCCGCCGTTTTGACTACCGATGCTATCGCCTATAGCTTAAAGTACGCGGCTGTGCATATCACCTGGGTTGATTCTCTAATTAGCTCTTATGACCTTATTAACGCATCTCCCACTTCAAACGAACGCCCTACGTCTTAAAACCTCAGCATGGCTTTGAACAAAAGGTCAACCCTTAAATACTGCTAAGTACCATACTATTGGATAGCTCGTTGAATTTGTCCTTAATAATGATTTTGAATGCGCAGTTTCTGTTTCAAGAAATGAAGACGGTGTAGGATACTATGTACTCTCCTAAGCGAAAGCAGTAAGCTTTTCTTATATGTGAATGAATAGTAGAAGTCATTTACTATAATATGTATCCTACTATAGCATAGGCGTATGCATTCGTCAACAGAAGTCAACTAAATAAGTGTTGACATCTATGTTGCGGCAGAAGGGGCACCGTAGAAAAGCGGTAAGCTGCCCTTCTAACGCTACAATCTGTGAGCAGCAGTTTCAAGTACGCACGTGTCTAGAAAAAAAAGTGATGGGCCCTTCCCCAATCGGGAAAATGGGAGCAACAGAATCTTGGTGTGTGCTTGTCTGAACTAATACTTTTCTTTGTTCATTCTTTCATTCGCATTGCGCAGTGCTCCGTCGTAACTTTTTTCCCTTCTCCATGCCGGAAATTGGTCCGCCCCCCACGTTTTTAGCAGCACCATACTTGTGTTGCTACAGGCAACAACGACGGTCATTCTTGAAACAATGAAATGCAACAATGAAATGCAGCAACGTGAAATAACATGTGGCCACTACAAAAGATAAGACTGCATACCAGATGCGGTTGATCGCCGACGAGGCCGCGATCGGGAGGGTATCAGTTATTGAAATACGGCATATGGGACCGGCGAGGGCCGCTTTCTGTACACCCGCATTCCTGGTCTCAAGCCGGCGTTGTGTTTTCCGCGTACCATGACAGTGCCACCAAATTATGCAACTCAGGGAAGCTTCGCCTAATATCTGAGTGACTCACAGACAGTATTCAGTACTGGACTGTGGCAGAGCTGTGCGCAGCTGAACCTACAATTACACGCAGGGCCCACCACTCATTAGTCGTTGTTCTTGCGTGTGTTACAGAAAAAAAGGCTTTCATACCTACGCGCATAAACACTTAGCGCCAACTGTCTGCGTGTTTGTGAAAATGTTTGGCAGTTTAGCGTATTATGTACTCTTCTACGGGAGAGCAGTAAGCTGTCCTAATAAAGAGGACATATGTGTTGAGAAAAATTTATTATCCGGCAAATGATTAACATCATTAGGAACTACGCGTAACATTGGTTACTAGACGTACGTTTACTACAGTGGGCGCATATCTGCAGCTGCTAATGGAGCCATTTCAATGAGGGTGCCAATGCAGGCTTCTTTAACTTGTGCAGCCATAGTAGCGCAAGCATTGTATTTCATATTGTTAGAAAATATATATCTAAACGGGGTACGTTTTAGCCTGATAAAAAGATTTTATAATATTTTTCAGAACAACCGGTGAACTTTTAAAAAAAATACATGAGAAGATTGATTGCATAAATGCCAATTGGCGGTGTAACTGCCAAAAAATCTAGAAAGATAGACTACCTTTCCTAACACAAAAAAAAAAATCACAGCATATCCACGGAGTGAATGATGATGAGTGGGCGAAGCTGCGGAGGTTCATCGGTAAACCGTGAATCTTCCGTGAATTCTGCCCAGTACAGCATCACCGACGTGAGATCGGGCGCGTTTATACTAAAGGTTCGATGAGTTAAGACGACTTGCAGCTCACTTTAATTTTACATGTACGCTGTGAATTTTCATTGTTTAGAAAACCATTGCTTTAGAAAACATCTGGCGTCTTTCTTTAGCAGCTGGCGTCCTTTTCGTTTTGCTTTAGAAACATCTGGCGTTCTTTCGTATTGCTTTTAGAAAACATCTGGCGTCTTTCGTTGGTTTATTTCATCAATCAACGGCGTTTTGAACAAAATTTTTATTGTTTAATCACGCACAGGAGAAATCTCACCAGGCACTACCTTGGAGGTAAACAATGGCTGCTAATGGGAATGAGAGACAGAAGAAGTCGGCTTTTAGCTAACACTTACACTTCTACTTCTACTAACGTTTCCTATTGGAACATGCCAATGGCTGCTAATGGGGAATGAGAGACAGAAGAATTCGGCTTTTAGTTAAACGCGCACGCTGCGAATTTTTTTATTGTTCAACAACGCACAGGAAAAATCTCCCACCGGCACCAACTTGGAGGTCAAGATCTGGTACTAGCGTTACGACTGGTTACGCACTACTACGACTACGAGGGACGAACAGGTGCCGCCTTAAGGAGCTTCGCCCCTAAAATGCCAGGTCTGCGCTGAAACCGCAGCACAGTCACAGCGAAAGCTGGAAGAGCGGCATTTCTGGAGCCTGTTGTAAGCTCTCTTGGGGCTACTAATACAAGTACACTAGCAAGGTACCCACTACGCCATAAAGCATAATTTTTGTGAAGTTGGGAAGCACCTACTAAGCCATTATTATTCATTCTGCGGAGAAGCGAGGCACCAGCTACACGTCTGTAAGGCATTATGTGCATTATGTGCATTTTGTTGACGCGACGACTGATGACAATGAATTATGACTCAGCCCTTTGTAATGGGTTGGAAGCTTCAAACGGCCCACCAGTTATGCAATTTGCATTGGGTGACGCCCGGTCACTATTTCCCTCTCCCGCCATGCTGTATAACATACTGAATGACATAATGCAGCGCTAAAAACACACACACCACAAAGCAAGGAACACAAACCGACGGGACAGCGCCTGTCCCGTCGGTTTGTGTTCCTTATTTGTGGTGTGTGTATCTTTAGTGCTGCATTATGTCATTCAGCAAGCACCAACACGCCCAACAACACGTTCTTCTGCTGTATAACATACGTTGACGTGGCAGAGAGGGGAGGGAGGTCGAAGAACTTTACTGAGACCCCGCGGAAATAGATTATGCGCTAATGCGCTTCCTTGGCAACCAATACAAGTGCACCTGCGAGGAACCCACTAAGCTATAAATCATTGTGATTTTTTAGAAGTAGGGAGGCAGGTGCTCTGCCATTTTTCGTCATTCTACGGAGAGCCGTGGTACCTGCTAAACGCATGCAAGGCATTATGCGCACTTCCTTGATGCTGTGCCTGATGACGATGAAGAATTGTGGCGGATCCCTTTGTAATGGTTGTGAAGCATTGAACAACCTACTCGTTGCGCCATTCGCATTGTGTGATGCCTGGCTAAAGAATTCGCGTTGTGCGACGCTTGGTGCCTATTTTACTCTTCTACCACGCTATATTGCATATGCTAATGTGGTTCCTTCCCAACGTGAAGCCTGTATAGGACCTTTTTGCGAAGCAGTGTCAAGCACTGGCATGGCTCAGAGGTTGAATATTGGGCTCCCACCCAGAGGGCCCAGGTTCGAACCTCGTTCCATTCTGGAATTTTTTAAATTTCGTTTTCTTTTTCTTATTTCGGGCGATAGTGGTTACGGACACCGGCGGCGGCGGCGGTCAACTACGGCGCCAAAAACGGCCGTTGAAATGATCCCATAACAGCTCTCGCTGTAAAATTGGAGCAGATATGTACCGGTAGCGAATTAGCACTATCAGTACTATCAAGGCCACTCTGTAAAAAAAGATATGTACGGGTAGCGAATTGGCACTATCAGTACTATCAAGGCCACTCTGTAAAGAAAGATTTTTTCCCTCGAAGGTAATGCTTGAGGCAGTGATCGGCGTTGTGTAAAATGCGCTACGCGTCTGACCACGCTCGTTTGGGCGCGGGTCGTTTCTAACGGCGTTTTATTCCTCATGGTAAGGCATACTTGCGAGCGGACTAACCGTTTCAGGCGTGTTGGCGCTGGGTGATTTGGTGTATGCCATTTGTATGCGAGCCAGTTATTCATAATTGATGCACATTCTTTTGAAACAATGAGGTACCCTAACATACGCTTTGTGGCACCGCTTAGGCTCGGGAATGTGTTGGCAAGACTTGTGGTGGCATCTGAGTATATGAAAGCAAATGACCAATGGTTGCCTTAAAGAAGTCCGCAAATGGTGTCCCCTCTTAAGGGGACAGGGTAAGCGAAAACTCGAAGCAATTAATGAGTTTTTAATAGGGGAACTGTTGATGATCGCCGTAACTTATCTGTCGGGAGCAGGAATGATCATCACCATGAACGGGCGCGCACTCTCTTCGTTCTCTTCTTCATCATCGTCGTCGTCATCTTCTGCTTTGCTATCAGAACACGTGCAGCGATTTCTCCAGCGCGGGATACAATAAGCTAGCACAGACAGAATACGTAAGAGAGAAATAGAGAAATATATGTAGAAAGAGAAAGAAGGAGTGAAAGAGAGAGAGAAAGAAATAAAGAGAGAGAAAAAAGTTAGGAAGAAAGAGGAAGCAAACGAGAAATAGAAAGAGAGAGAAAAGGAAGAAATAGGAAGGAAAATAGAAAGAGCAACAAACAGAAGAAAATAGATAGATATATGGAAAGAAATAAATAGAAATAAAGAGAGGAAGAAAGAAAGACAAAAATAAAGAGAAACAAAGAAGGCCGTCCGGCTGCGCATTTCCTTTAGGCTTGCACCATTAACGCGAAGCTGTCTTAATTTTTTCCATCTTTTTTTTGTAAATATGAACGATTGTTTTTCGTACTTTTCATGTATCAGACTTTATGTTGTAGAATTTTAATCAGCCTAAAAAAAGTCATCTGAATGAAATACAACAAGCGGCATGCCCCTTTTTACGTACGCTGTTTTCAATGCTTTCTTTTTTTTTTTGCATCGTAAATCGACTAAACGCATGGAGTCACTATCTTTTTAGGTTAAAGAAAAAGCCGTTTGGCAGCAATATTTAAGTTGTTGGCCAAGACTGAACAAAGCAGCGAGAAAATATTGCCAGAGTGAAAACGGGAAGTTTGTGCTATTTACATGGAACTGTTTGTTCTGAAAACGATATATTCCATGTCGGTACAATTCTTTTCAAAACTACAAAAAGACAGCACACTCATGTTTTGTGAACATACTCAACGTTTGTGTGGCCGTATTCTAAACTAAATTTGAGGCTGTAGAGCTAAGCGTTGGTATTTGATGCTAAATAAATATACAAAATACGGTCTCGTGTCTGCTCTCTGTCTGATGTCTTACTTTGCGCTGTGATCACAATTTAGAATGGAATACCAACTAGCCCGTACCCAGACCTTGCTTCCTCGCTTACGCCCGCCCCGAAAATCGCGGCCGGGCTACAGGGGAGACGCGACGCGCGTTGCTTTTCCCTCTAGTCCGGTCGCGGTGTTCTGTTTACTGTTTAACATGCCGCGGAATGGCGACCTTAGCCGACGCTCTTCTGGCTGTCACACCGCTTTCTCTGATTACGCTCTCACCGTTAACTAGGCTACAGCTACCACGAAGGTTTGTTTATGTATTGATCATGGACGTTAGTCTTCAAGTTAGTGATGCGCCACCAAGCGTCAACGTGGGTGCATCCACGTTGAACGGTGCGATAGCTGCCAGACGTCAGTATACGTTGAGCAAGCTCTCTTGTATCAATGTAGAGTAAACATTCAACTACTTCTGTAAGGACACGTTTTACTTTCGCGTTATACCGATTTCTAGACGGGGGATCACAATGTTTTAGATGC
>NC_051184.2:51746957-51774456 GCF_013339695.2 Rhipicephalus sanguineus
TTTACGGAACAATCAATGTTACTTTCAATGCAAGCAATCTTGAACGTAATACCTATTTCATTTCTTTTTATGTTTTCTTTCATGCTATGTAGTCTACATAAGCTAGCGTTCGCGGACTACATTCAGAAGTGTAGTAAAAAAAAGTGCGTGATTTGGTTGCGTAGCTTTGGCTGCGCTGCCACAGAAAGTTGTTGCCCGGTATAAGGTAAACACAGCACCCCCCCCCCCCCGCCCATCCACAGAAACCACTCTCCAATAAACGTAGTGTTGCACTGCTTTTGGGATCGGCGACACTGAAAGCTTTCAGCACCTCACGTTGTTTTGCGGTGCCTCTGGGATCAAGCCGTACACCTTTCACCAAGCGTGGATGTGATCTGATGATATGATCGTGTGACGTCGTTACAGGACGTTGTCGCGAGGAGGAAACATCAAGGTGCATAAGTGTGACCATAAACAGTGAGTGGCTGATGACGTTTAAAGCTTTGCAAAGGCCGCAGTAAGCCATGTCAACCTGCCCTCTCCGGTGTACAGGCGTGGAGATTTGCGTCTTAAAACTAAGAGATTTGTGGTAGTTGAGTTGTAATAATAATAATAATAATAATAATAATAATAATAATAATAATAATAAGAAGAAGAAGAAGAAGAAGAAGAAGAAGAAGAAAACGATGTCTCGAAAGGACACGCCCCATATTGAATAAAATTCCTCCTAAAGTGGTCTACTATGGTCGAGCGCATCCGCTCTTCTGCTTTTATGGTCACGACACAATGATTATACAACACTTTGCGCCAAGGTTGCTCTTTCCTGTATTGAAGGATGCCAGAGAAGGCGTCGGCTGGGAGCCATAGTAGCTGCTCAAAGAGTAGTCTTTACTTTCTCTTTTACCCGGCATTCAGCGGATGGACAAGACATCACCGTATGAAACCGATATATTATCTGGCGCACCTACATGGACTTCAAATGACTAATATAAGGAAGAAACCACCAATGATGTTCAATGTTCCGTCTCGATGCAGCTTCCAGTTTCTTGGAAGGGTTGTCACGGCTGTTCTTTCGGCCCCTACTTCTGGCAGGTAGTGAGGCTTGGTTCGGGTTTAACATATCAGCAACCTTCATTCGAACATAACGAGCGTTTTTCGCTGCGAGAACATACACGCGAACAAATGTGGTTATTTTGTTCATAAGAGGTCTCATACGACGAGTAAAAGCAGACTCTCTCGTAAGCAGTCCCCATATGGAATAAGCAACGTTCACTAGTTGTTTCAAGTGTGAAGTTCATCGTCCCAAAGAAGCGTGACCCAAACAAGACAGAATTAAAGGGGGAGATGGAGCCTTAAAGCGACTAAAAACTGCTCAACATGGAATGCCGCTGAAGACAATGTTTCGACCATAGGACTTATCTTTGTACAGGCAGCGCTGTTAGACGATACCTCACCAAGTCGAGGTAAAGCGAAGCGTACGAATGGCACTCTAGGGCAGAGTTCCAGTTCAAGCACCACGACATATGCTTTCACTAGAAGCGTGCCGCGGTGCCCAGTCAACACGATGACTTCTTCTGGCTTTAAGCAGGATGCACTTCAGTATGTCATGCGATTTGCAGAACTTAAGTTTCCCTGATAGTGTCCTATACGATAAGAACGCACCTAAATAGTGTAGCTTAACCTAAGTTCGCTTCCGCTTCTAAAAATGTATATATATAGCGACATCTGGCTCTAATATGTAACTGTGATGTGAATTGAGTAGCCTTGCTTCTGGCTGTTAGTGTATGTGAAATCTGCACAATGGTTAGCGATTTCGGCCAACCTTACTACTTCTCAACTTGCTCTATAAAACGGCGCACTGCATTTTAGCAAGACGTGTGTCGGGGCAAGCTCCTCGAATTTCACTGATTTCGTAGTTATGATGGTGTTGCGAAGAAGCTGCTCGCGTATCTTGATCGTCACCGGCCTATGTATTTCCATCAAAATACAACGGTGGACACCGAATTGTCCTGTATCAGTTGACCTGGATATTACATGCCCAATTCTTTTTTCCCTTATAGTGAGATAATGAAACAACCTCCTCAAGAACATTAGCAGGAAGAAGTTACCGAGTTTAGTCTACTACGACTGTAGCTATATTACGTGCATATTTAAGAAGATAGATGAGTATATATCATTTCAGTATTTATTTCTGTGCAATATTATTAAAGCTGCAGAGCCTTACAGGGTAAACTAGCAAACATAAATGTCATATCTATCTATCTATCTATCTATCTATCTATCTATCTATCTATCTATCTATCTATCTATCTATCTATCTATCTATCTATCTATCTATCTATCTATCTATCTACCAGTGCATCTTTCTTGATAATCATGGGGAGTCGCTTAAATCGAATTTACTGGTGGGGAAGTCTTGAACGGGAGTCCTTGAAGTCTTGATATTAATCAAGTGGGTCGCCAACTCTATCAGTCTATTCTACCTAAATTAGGTGACTTTACATTTGAAGAAAGGCAAGGGGCAAGGGCACGCAAGATTATTGTTGGGGAATGAAATTACGACTGATAATACATGTTGCATATATAGGTCTTGGAAACAGCGTAGAAAGAAATGCGCCAAATGTGACCGCTGCCAACAGCACCAGCATTTCTAATACCACAATGCATCAGCCAATGGCCTTCTGTTTCCGCAGTTTTCCAAAACGCATTCTGACATCTAATGCACCTTATTTAAAGAGAATACAGCAGAAGAAGTTATGATCGCCACCAGGTTTAATCAATACAGGAAGTAATATGCTTTGTTCAGGACACAGATGCAGCTGACAAAGCAAGCATTTAAATATCGGGAAAGCGCAATCTAGCGCTAAACGGCGACCACAAGCTTTAATTGAAATTTCTCACCTGAGTGTGTACTATAAACGTGACAGGTTAGAGCTTTACTAACAAGTTCTTGGATGGAGCTAAGGCGACATTATCATGTTAAAAATCCCACACACCGGCGAAAAGTGTTCTGGTAGACGCAACCGTAGTGCTCACTCAGGAGTTCTGTTTCATAGAAGTTTCATATTTGACCCGTCAGCCATTATAGAATTTTGTTACAATCATATGTGTTCTCTTCAGTTCTCTTTTTATTGTCACCGAGAAATTGTAAGGTGTTCTTATCAAGGTGATAATCGAAACAGTTGGGGAGTACACCACACACATCCGCGCGCGTGCCAGCGCATTTACACTCTAAAAAAAGGGCTAAAAGTGGTAGGGCGGTTAGTCCTTTTGGGGATCAACTGATTTCCCACAACCAATAGTCCTTTTGGGGATGAATTGCAAGGGGATAAACAGTTAGTCTTCGAAAGATTAACTGCCAGAGGACTAACGGTTGCTCCTGTAAGGACTAACGGTTGATTTTCGGAATGGTCCCTGAAGGACCAAATGTTACTCCTGTAAGGACTAACAGTTTGTTTTCGGAAATGGTCCCAGAACGAGCAAATGTTACTCCTGTAAGGACTAATGGTTGATTCTCAGAAATTATCCTTGGGAGAGCAAATCGCGCTTTGCAGTTGTAAAAAATGGTGGCGAAGTTCCTGCGCTCTTAGGAACGTACATTTGATGGAAAAATGCCACTTAAATAGTGCTTTAGAAGCGGTACCCACTTTATATGTAATAACTGCTATTAATGCATTTTTTGAGCGCTTGCAAGCCATAATGCTGATCATTCGAACTTATTTTGCCGAACTTGAATGAAATTGTGTATACCGGCTTCAAGACTTGCCCTCGCGAGAATATTTAGTTACGTGCCCTGACCTTTCATTCTTTTAAAACACTTTCAATCTTATGAACAAGGTAAAAACTTGGCGAGAAGTGGCAAATTAAGACACGGGAACGCAAGTCACATGAATGACACCACACACACACGCATGCACACTGTTTTGATTTCTTGATTGTGTAAGATGCAGATCACCTACGGTGCTCTATGAAGTGTTCAAGATAAAAAGGAAATTGCGATTCTATTAACATCAATCCTTATTTTTACGAAAACACCAAGAGAGACGAATGTCATCATTTAGTTGGTGTAGGGCCTGTTTCCGAATAACTAGGCCAAGTCCTACCTGGAAGAAATACAAAAAAAAGAAAATTTTGTTATAAAATAAAGTAGCCAGAAGAGAACGGCTTAATCGCGTGAGCCCCAATAATTGCGCAGTCGCATGCTAAAAAAACATGCGACGCACAATGCTTTTTTAGTCTTCATATGCTTTATAATGCAATGTACTAAGGCAATGAAAATGATAAACTTACCTTCAAAATTAGCAGAGGCACGTTGTTTGCAGTGCCTGTAAATCCAGAAACTGATGATCACACCTCGGTGGGACGGCGTCCATCTCTGAAGCTTTGCGGTAAGGAAGCTGCGATGGAGTCTTGCATGTAAGCTGAGGTGTCCATTTTTCCGCAGGAAAGTTACGGTGCTGGGCCCAATGAACAGCCGGTACACAGAAACAAACGCGCATGCGCGTCCACAATTGCAGCACATGTAGCGAGGTATGTTCTTCGCAGCTGCGTTGATAGTCTGTGTAAATAGCCGCACTCGCTGACCCCGAAACACGAGCAAGAGAGATCACAAGTGACGAACACGACCCGTACTCGACACTTCAGTGAGCGATACTGAAGAAGAAAGTGCGGCGCGGAAAGATACCCAATATGAGCGCTGAAACGTCCGTCAGATTTACACTATTGTCACCGCCAGTGAATATTGGGAAGCTTATCGGTGAACTATGTTTCAAGTCCTCATAATTGATGACACAATATTAACACCCTGCAAATTAATCTTTTCTCGCGTTATTTTCTTGATCGCACACGTAAGCGGGCCGACGCTTCGACGCCTTCTTGTCATCTGTGCAGTGGATATTCGCAACATGCGTTCGCCGAATTCCTCACCCCTCAGGTCCCCGCCGCCGGCAACCAGTCCCGCGACGGAGTAGAAAGGAGAGCTTCGGAACAATAGGGCGCCCATGGCCGAGAGCTAAGCTCAAGACCTTTGAAAGAGGCATTCGTGGGATGTACGATCCCTGCTTCGCGTACGCTGCTGAGCCTTGCTCCAAACAAGGGCCGCAGAAAAAACGTCTTCCCCTAACCTCTACCCGCGGGAGTAAATGAACCGTTCTTCCTCCCATTAGTGTTTTCCGAGGTATCTTTAGTCCCCCGAATTTGCACACGACACGCACTTCGCGACAGTTGGTCCTCCCGCGGACTACTGACACGATTTGAGGACTAAAGCTGACGTTACACCCCCTTGAGCCGGTTCTTTTTCTTAGAGTGTAGGGCTCATTTTATCAAGTCTACATTACATACTATGCAGATATATAATGCCTTACTCACAGGTTATTTATGTTTACTTACACTATATCAGAATTACATGCTTTTTGGCTGGCAACTTTTAACAATTTATCTGCTCATTTCTTGTTAGGGAAATCTATGAGTAGAGAGTTGGCAAGAATAGTTTCCAGTGCTGAAAATTATGAAGAAATGTGAAGTAGCCGTCAAGGAAGAACAAAAATATGTTCTTCCTTAAAATTTTATGACAAAACTTGCCGTATAAGAACAACTATTTACTCAATTTGTATTGTGGTATAAATCTGATTTTTATATAGACCACCACGAGGTGTACATTGCATGTCAATGTAGACCAAAATGAAGATTTTCTCAAACTCGCGATTTTTTATCGTAAGATATACAAACTTCAATGGTTTAAAAGTATTTTTTAACTCAATATATATTTTAGAGTAAGTATTCGTTTCTGAGATATTCATAACAGCGCAATATTTCAAGACAAAAAAAAATGGAAACAGATTTTGGCATGATCTCTGGAGGCTTATATGGCAATACAAAAACGCCCTTCCTTTACATGTAAAAATTTGGTACTGAAACGAGTTGTGACACTCTCAGAAACAATTTTCGGACAATCTCCGCTCAGACGACATTATACGAAATTCGGCAGGCTCCCACGTGACCAAAATTTTCTTCTCTCCGGAACATTCTACTATTTCACTGTTTTCAATGCAGCAAATGAACACAACTTTTTTTCGATCACGTTTGAGGTGGTCGCCAAATTAGATCGCACGTTTGGTGTGGAATGACCCCAAATACATGTAAATAATTATCTCGTTATTCTACAGTCATGTTACACTTCTTCATGAACCAAATTCAACTTCATACTCAAATTGCATGCGATAGCTATCTGCTTTCAGCGAGTATTCTTAAAGAGGTAACAGAAAAAAATATATTGAAATTTCTACCGAAACGCCCCACGCCAAGAGCCTCATTAAACACGGTACTGCCTTCACCGAAGCGACCGTGCGTAGGAAACTATTTCAACCAGAAGCGATATGTAATTCGTCCCTGTTTTTTGTGCGCTGCCGTTTATGTTTTGGTGATACACCAGTAAGCCCAAGTGGAAGCATTCCTGATATTAAGGAACTTTAGGCAACAAGAATGCTTAATTTACCATTAGCTCAGTGCTTGTGTTCTCTTCCTTGCCAATAGTGGACAGA
This sequence comes from Rhipicephalus sanguineus, assembly GCF_013339695.2. Classification (NCBI taxonomy): domain Eukaryota; kingdom Metazoa; phylum Arthropoda; class Arachnida; order Ixodida; family Ixodidae; genus Rhipicephalus; species Rhipicephalus sanguineus. The sequence continues at coordinate 51,753,476 of NC_051184.2, forward strand.
AATGGCAAGAGTAAGTCACGTCTACAAATGAGGATGCCGTCTTGCAAATGGCCATTGTCTTCTGGCACCTTCGCCTTACGCCGTTCTTATAACCTGTACGGCCTCCGCCTCTGTTTGTCCTCGTGGGTAATTGTGTGTCCGAAGAGTATTTTGCTAATTCGCATAGGGAAAATAAAAGCATTACGAATGGTGTGTGTAATGACGCAAATATATCTTGAGGAGGCGCAATATCGCTCACTCAGGGGTCCGAATAAGACAAGAGACGATTTAGAATGATATGCACTCCATTGTGCGAGATTTATTTGTTGGTGGAGTGCGTGTGTGTATAGAAAATATGGGACGGTGTACACAACCAAGTACTCTACTGTTCAATACTAGGGATCGTTTTGGCATAGAGTTTCTTACAGTTACCTAGAGGGAAAACTGGCGCTGCGAGCTGTTGTACGTGTGGGAATGCTGGGATATGTGAGCTTCAGACTTGACTCGGATTGGTATCGTTCATAAGAGCCCGGACACCTCGAAGACGCGTCTGGCGTCAACGCGTTCCTTTCGTGAAAATGGTTGATTTCGTATTGAAGGAGCGCGTAGTAAGCTATTTCTTTTTTTATCATTGCACAGAAACGGGTTTTATTTAACTTTGGGAAATTATGCGTTGATGTACAGTTTTACGAAGCATAAAAAGTAACCAACGGCCTCTAAACTTGGAAGGCAGGCGACAAGGCCAGCGTTCACTCTGTGACTGCTTGTCGTCTGCTTCTTTCTTCCGTTGTTTGGGTGTGCCGTACAGGTGGGTGGACTTTTATTCTAGAATATAATACGCGTGAATTAGATCCATGTATAAATGTTTTGTTTTAGAGAAGCTATATTTGCGCAGTCGTATCCGCTTTTTGGCCGAAGCCTCGCTCAACACCAGTCAACACAAGCATCGCAGACACATATACCGTCATTACTCCCATCGCGGGAACGGCGCCTCTTAATTAAGAAATTCGCATCTACGGCGGCGCCATATTTCCCTCTAGGTATTGTTGTGAGAAACTCTATGCGTTCTGGCTTGAGGATGAAAGGTGAAAAAATTAGGTTGTGTTGTTACGACACATGTTACGTGAAGTCTTAATCGCTAGAGGAAATTTCGAACAACTTTCGATGGAGCCACACTGTTCCATTTCCAGCAGAGGCTTCATTTGTTTCATCAGCACGAACAAAACGGGTATCTCCTGCCTTCTTACGAGTACAACTGTCAAAGGGTATGATAATGTTTTGCATGTTTAGCACACGCGAAGGCTATTTTTCACAAGAAGCACCAGATCTTATCTTAATATCCTCATTGCGATGAATATAAAAGGTGTTGTTTCTTAAATTTGAGCATGTAGAAGCTGCCGGCATAAGGAAGCTGCCCGCTTGCGTAATATTAATATTTGGTTTAATACCACGCGCTGTGAGAATCATCACAAGAGTTTTAAAATTCGCTATCCATGCCTTGTTGCGTTTGATTCTCTGACATTGCGTAAGCGCGCCGTAGATGGTATAGTACAATGTTCGTACAATGTAAACTCAAACGTGAGTAAACTGCGCTCATGTTATACCGAGGAACACGCGAATTAGCTCTGAGGCCGGTTCTGGTACGCACGCAATTTTAGAAAATCAGCGACAGAAACCACTACTGAAAGAATTCTCAGCCTTTGACGCGTGCGAATTAGTGACAATTCAAGGCATGGAGGAAGGAATACTAAGGAGAGGCCCTATCGTATTCCAATGCATTGCGAAAAGTGTGGCGGAAGTGACGTCAGATTTATGGGGCAAACAAACCGGTATGGGGCAAACAAAACAGCAGACGCCCCGCGGCGTGCTCTTCGCGGTGGTTAGCTTCTGCGCAGATTTGTAGTCCCGGCGTAAACTTAGCGCGTATTGTGCTGTTCGCACGCAGTAAAATGTTGCAAGCAGACGTTTACCAGGCTGTGCGTGTGTGGCAGGCCCGAGCGCTGCGTGCTGAAATTCTTCGTGGAGCGTTTTTGTGCAACAGTACAGAATGCCGGTACGTGCCGTGATCAAAAACGTTCAGCCCCTGCATCATCGTATTCGAACTCACCTAGCAGTGACTTACGCGTTCTGCTGGGCGTGAGGCCTTCTCTTTCTCGTAGCCCGATTTCCCGATCTGTTGCCGGATTAGCGGTTCTTTGTTCGTGTATATGGAGTGAGCGTAGTAACTATTCGGCGCAACGCCAACTTATAGTTGACGTAACTTCACGTCGAAAAGAGGACACCGCTGTATTGTATACGCGATCGTGCACGTAAAGTTTGTAATTCCAGTACGCACACAACAACAAGCACGCAGCGAGCGCACAACGCACAATACATACATCACGTAGTCCGATAACAACAACATAAGTTTATTGCCCTTTCGTTGGACGACACAGCCTCTAAAAACGTACGATGCCTTCGGCGCATGTTATGTACGTCGCATCAGACGCCAAAAACAAAAGTTCACGTGTGTTCTGAGTTGACACAATGAGAAGGAAGCAACAGAGCGCACACCCGAGAGCTTTGCATGCAAATACCATGCATTAGTGATCAGCAATGAAGCGAACGTGTACGTACACATAAAAAGTGACACCCGGTACTTTCCGCAGAGCACGCGATTTGCACTGGGTATACGCAACCATACACAACAGCTGGGCATTGCGTAGCTTTCCTAAAGAACACACACAAGGAGCAGCATGCGTGAATCGACTGCGCCGCGGCGACGGCGCCGCTTGCACGGCGAAAAAAAAAAAAGGCTCGAATCGCGCATGCGCTTGCAAACGACACGGCGGAAATCGCGAAATGTTTCGAGGCTCCTTCGCTAGGAAGCGATGCGGGTGTTTGCGATGTGGAGGCTTCACGAAGGTGACGTCAGGGCCTCTCCTTATTTTTCCTTCCTCCATGATTCAAGGTGACTGTGCTCTCAAAGCTCGGGATACTCTAATCTAATGCCGTGTAATGCTATGCAAGGCAGTCTACGAGGAGCCGATTATACTGCACTGTTTGACGCTGAGCAAAGGTTCTTTCTTAAATTGAGAGACAGACGTGATTCGTAACTAAAGTAGTCGTGCGCGTGACGCGAGCGCACTGGGTACTTTGACTACGCCGTGATGTAAAACCTAGTTTATAATGAGGTTTAGCGTCGGCACTCTCGAGTGGGCACAAAGACGGGTTATGCACGTATAGCAGAAAAAAGGGGCTGATGCTTTACTCTTCTAAACCTAATGATCCCAAACTAAAGGTATGTTTCGCTTGGTTTCACAAGGCTACGAATATACAGGCGACGGCTGCAGTAGCCTCGATATTGGCACACATTCACACTTGGTTGCGCACATTCGTAGCCGTAACACTGCTGTTTAAAAAATATTTCGCTGAACCAACTTTACTGAAAGGAAAGTCAAGCGTTCTGGTGGTACGAGCGAGAAAGACGCCGGAAGTAACGACGCAAATACGATCAAGACTAAAAATTTGCAGTGGCTTAGCTTGCCTATGCCATGATATACGTAATGTTAGCAAAGGTTCAGCTCAATATTCTTAGCTTTCCAGATTGTCTACGATTATTAGCCTTCTTCTGTTCATTCTTCGTACGCAGAACCGCTAATTGCCAGGCAACTACTTCGGGATCCGATGAGATAAGCTTCTCGGCTCTTCTGCGCTGTCGAGCAGCATTCGCGCTCTCCTTCTCTATGGCGTTACCCACCTGCAAACGCCAGTCAGAGGCGCGGCCCCAGCGCAGTGTCAGACGGCGACTGCACAACGAAGGAGAATAGATGCGCGCGCGCCGGCGCCACTGTGTCTATGGTTACGACGTCACTCCTCTCGAATGCGGCGCAAACCAGCAGCGGCGGTGGCGGAGTCTGTGCGCGCGCCGGCGCCAGCGTGTCTGCCACGCCTACGACGCCACTCCTCCCGAACGCGCAGACCAGCAGTTGAGTCACTGGAAAATCAGAGTACCGCAAAGGTAGGCTGCACGCGGGCAACATTGGGCAGCGGCGGCCATTTCCCTTCCGGACCGTCCGGCGCGTTGCGAGCTTGTGTTGAGAAGTCACCGATCTTTTAGCCTCGGAGCCTTGTTACGCTCGGCGGAACTGCATTATGTGTGTGTGTTTCTTCAAGAGGATATTAGAAGTGATCTCGAGTCATCGACAATTATGAATCGACTGCGCGGTAAGCGGTGTAACTAATGAAACGTGCGGCGAATGTTGCTATGTGCTCGCTAACTCTCTTCATGGCTTCATCGGTGTCTGTTCGTATCACGGCCGGGTGCGTTCGCTAGGTCCGGAGCTGTAAACATAGTTGCATTAGCGCAGTGACTTCGTGCGAGATGCCATTTGCTTCGACACTCGGTGAATCTTGTCTGTTTGCGCTAGCTTTGCAGTCAGTGTTCAGGTTCATTTCATAGCGCACTCGAGAACATTATCGAACAACATCGAGAAGATTCAACACTGCGTCCTTCGGCTGATCGCTGACGCATACCTTGCTTGCGCACCACGGTTGCTGTTCAACTGGGTGTAACGTGTAATAGAAATGGTGTGTGTACAGTAATTGGAAGTTGTGCGCGACGTATTCATGTCTCGGTTCGGAACGCCAGCAGCCGAACGCACAGGCAAATCGGTATGCGGTAGGCAAGGTGCATCTTATGTTGCGAATACGTTGTCATTTCCTAACAGATACGTAGAAACTAGGCCATCAAAAATGGTTGGCATCACTAATTAAGTGTTTCATTTCCTATCCTTTGTCTCCTTAATACTCCCAACGTTGCAGTGGATTTGCAAATATTTTTCTGTGTTCCGACAAACAGTTTTTTTTTGTTGACGTTACCAGCACTTAAACAGCTGGGGCTGGGGTTCGGTTTCTGCTCTGCTTTTAATTTCAACTTTTTTTTCATAATGCACTCTTATTAAAACTTACTCGACACAATGCTTTCTGTTCTTTTGATCAGTAACAGCACATCCGGGACACTTTTAAAGCGCATGTTACTGCATTAGTAAGTATATAGACCTAGGGCTCGAATGAAATCGATTCCCTCAATATGTGGAATCTGCCTTTTGTTATTTTTTTTTGCTGTGACCATTTTTCACCCACTTAAGAGTTTTGTAAGGGTACGCTGGGCACATTACAGCATTAGCAACATTATTTTGCAAGAAACTTTAAAAATACGCCTAAATAAAATTGCGTTATACCAAGTTCATCAACACAGTCCCACGCTCCTTTTTTTGCGCAATGGCAAATGATCATGCCACAATTGCCGTCGAGGTATACCAGTAAACCGTTATTATTTCACTAAATCTTCGATTTCGCTCGCGTGTGCGACACGCTTAAAACTCGACATGCATGCACAATCTGTTCAGGAGATCGAAATATAAACAGCCGAGCAAATAGAAAGGTATGTAGTATGTAGTTTTCAATATTGCTGAACATAGCGAACCGAAAAGGTGAAGTATCCTGTCGCATGAGAGCTTTTCCAGCAAAGTTTGTGTAGTTCACTGCAGAAAGGAGTGTGTTCCGGCCAACTATGCAGCCCCGTAGAACGACGCTATTTGACGTTAATTTTTCCCACACGGAATGCAGAAATGAACCAGATTCCCAGATTACGTTCGGTTGTTGGTGAGATACTCTCTGGCATCTGCATGACGCGTTTAAAAAAGCGACGAAGTACTTATAGGGACCGTGGTACTGCTAAATTTCCGGCCACGCTCTACGTTCAACGCGCCTGCACCCAAAGCGCTTGGAAGGGATATGGCGGCGAGAGGTCACGTGATGCGAGTAAGCCAATCGCGTCGGCGGCGGCGCGCGGAAAACAGATGCGATACTCTGAAATTTTGCCAGTGACTCTAACCAGCAGCGGCGAGCCGCGGAAAGCGTATCCCCGGAGTCGGGGCTCTCCCGGTTTGGCGCGAAACCGGATCTGACGTTACCATAGGGAGGTACTCCCTGCCCCTAGACAGGTACTGTTGTAGCTAGGGAAAGATCCGACGATTCCTCGGCCTTGTCCCCAGCCTTTACTTGCCTATGTTCTACTCGGTACCCTCACCGCAGTCGCCGGCTTTGTTTGAGTTATGCATTCTTTGCGCGGTGTAGTGATAGGCGACAGCCAGGTTAAATTCATGTGCAGGAGTCGCCTTCACTTGAAAACATCCGTCGAGACCTGCACATTTAGTTTTGGTGGTTTTGACGCTGTGCGAATGGCTGAGGCCGTCTCTGCGATGCACTTTCAGCGCGTAGACTGTCGTTTTGTACGTTGGTGGTAACGACGTTTGCAGTGCCAACGCGGACCCTCAAGATATATGCGACAATATAGGGGTACGTATTCTGAAATTGTGAGATGCTTGGCATCAGTCACTGAAGGTTGTATTTTCTTTACATTTTAGAAGTTAGTTCTGCAACTGCAGCACGATGTGGCCCCCGTGGTGTATACGTCTTCAAAGTGCTGCCACGTTGCTCCAGCTCTGAAGACGCCGATGCAGAGCGCCAGATCAAGAAAACGCGCTTGCTGAACCGCAAGCTGACGGCGACGCTGAAACGCCTCCCGTGTGTTCGAATCTTGAACGCCGAGGTAAGTTTACGCTGACACACTGGTGCGCGCCGCTGAGGGAAATGCCGTACCGTCGTGGTCGGCACGCAGCTTTTTTTAAGAACTTTTTAGCCGCGCTAGTTGCTCATTGCTTGCGGTAAAGTGATGCGGTAGAGGTCTTGCGGGTTAAAGTACTGACATGCCGACCACGACGGTATGGCATATCCGTATTGCTGCACGGTAAACTTGCACTGCCAACAGACCCGATTAAAGCGGTATGTAGATGCGTACCGTCCGCACCGCATTCTAACGAATTTTAAAACTTAGTTGTAAGTGCTCCTAGCAATTTTCTCCCGTGTATATGCGTTCATCTGAAATACCTGACTGTTGTTATTGACAAGGCGTTCACACGATGTTGAGATACAGGGAAAATACCGAAATGAAGGTGACAATGCACGTTAAGCAAATACAGTGAAAACGTGCACACCTTTTAGTGATCTTGCATGTGGCCATTATACACAGTGGAAAACAAGGCCTTGAAATTTAATGCCCTTTGTTTAAGACTGTGACATACATGGACAGTGAGGATGCTTTTCAGTATTTAGATTTAGCGTTGTGAGGCAACGTGGTGCCATTTTTAGTAGAGGCAATTGAGAATACATGGCTTGCATGTGCCGTCACATGAGCTGGCTTGTATGTTAGAGACAATGTTGATAAACCATTCCAATGTCCGTGGAATGGTTCATCAACAATGGCAGTGGTAGTGACACAAGCATCCTAGCCTTTCTCACCGAAGGCCACTAATAGAGTAAGACAGTGTTTTCAAGGCATGGGAAAAGAAATGTTTTACTGAAACATCAGTATGTGGTGATACCAAATTCAGAAAACCGCCAGTGTCTGCATCTTCTCAGTGACAACCAACTCACTATGACGTTGTTAGGTAACTTTTGTTACCCTTGAATAAATGAAAGCCCACAGGTCACTGCTATCTCGATCTGTTTCAGTGGACGAATGAAAACCTGTCGACGAAATGGGTTCATGTATGTGAGGTACCTTTTGAAAAGGCAACAATTAAAATTAACGTTTCAGAACCACTATAGGCCCCTTGTTCACAATAAAGAATGCGAAGAGGGTGATTATTTATGGCCTAGGTGCCAGTGGGTGCTGGTGTATATCCTGGGTAGGTCAACACATGTACAGCTAAAGTAAGTTGCACACATACCACATTTGAGATCAGATGTATAAAGATTTTCTTCATTGCGATTAGAGCAGTGGTGTCCAAATTAATCGCTTGGTTAGTCATGAATAATTATCCACCAGTGTTTGAGCATGTCTTGCCTTTCTCAAGGCACTTTTTATGGTGTTTTGTTGTTTGTTTGAACTTTTCGTTCCACTAATATAGGATGTGTCACAGTTCACGCATTTTGTGGGTAACCTCCTGGAAACTATTTGTCGAAGGAGCACTTTGATTCTTTGGGAGGACAAACGGGAACAGCAAAAGTATGTGGGCATCCCATGGTGCAGGGAATAAGCGAGTCACTTGCAAGATTTTTTTACACTAATTGTGTGAGAATTTCCCAGATGCCAAGAAACTAGGTAACATGACAGCTCACACATGTTAAAGACCTCTTGGAGCAATAAAAGTTACCAGGGGTAATCTACAAAATTCCACGCATGAACTTTTATACGACTTATATCAGTGAGACTAGAAACCTCAAACGAAGTTCATCGTCAACAAACAGTGCAGCAGTGTACAATAGACAAAGAAGGGAACGGTTGTCTTTGTTCCCTTCTTTGTCTGTTGTCCACTCCTACACTTTTTGTTGAAGATGGATTAGCAACTAGCCCAATCTCAAAGCTTGCCTCAGATGAAGGATTCAACACCAATATTCACACTCGTTCGGAGCTTTGGCAATTTTAGAGCCCTGTAAAAGCCGTTTATTCATCAATAGAGAGCCATTGGGTGTTTCCCAATATGCCTTACAAGTTTGCCATTGAAAGTTCTGTCTGCGTTAATGAAAAATCTTAAACATAATAATTCTAAGTTAGAAACACAGACAACTGGCTAGAACGTGCTATCATATCCTAGTGGAAATGGAAGGACCGTAAATTATAGTGATAGAATCTAGCACACTTTTTGCAGTTTCAACAGGATTTGCATTTTTAAAATGTGTTTCAATGTTGCAAAAATCGGTTTGTTGTGCAGCCTGGTCGACAGGCCTTCATACTGTGCAAAGGAGCCATTTGGATTGCTGTACAGTCTTCTGTTCTTTACATGCACCATAATTCGTGCTTGATATTACAATCTATATTATTAGGCATCCCCACTTTATTCTATGCTTTTTATAAGGCAAAAGGAGTGATTGCTGAGAGGCGGCTTTGCCATCACTGTGACTAAGGGAACTGGCAACCTGTTTCAAGCCGTGGTGCTTATGCGCAGTGCGTATACATGCTGAGTGCACAAACACGAACCACAGCAACAGGGGCTTTATAAGCACAATGTTGCTTTCTTATAGATAAGGCCTTGCTCGTTTGCTGGCGTATTATTGCTATTGTGCTAAACTGCCACTGTTTACAATGTGTTGTGTGTATGACTGAATTGGTGCGTAAAATTGTGATAAAAATTTCGAGCCATTCCATTTTGTGAAGGCAGGTTACCAGTGAAGCTGTCTAGCACATAACACAAAAATATGAACAAATGTATGAACTCGTTTCTTGTTATGATTGTTGGTAAATGTGATGAAAGGTACACACACACACACTTGTTGTCTTGATCGGTGGGTCATTATTTTTTGGTCATGGTGATGACGACGGCCTTATTGTTGCTATGATGCGCAATGATCAGCTTGGTTACAACCTTGCACATGTTCTTAGCCAGAGTCTCATCTATGCCTGTCTGGTGGTGAGTGGTGCGGTTTGTACAAATTGTGTCGCACAGGAAGTCAAAGCATTCTAACACAAATCGCATAACTACGGTGGTTTGGTTTTGTGTTTTATATTTTTTCAAATTAGAGGGTAAAAATTGGGTGCTATTTTTCAAGCTGATAATTTGAGAGAAATCACATTTTTCGTGGAACCATCATTGAACTGCATGTTTTTTGGGGGGTTTAGTTTAGAAATGCTACATGAAATACATTTACACAAATTGATAAGTCAAAAGGGCAGTAAAGAGCCTTGATAACATCTAGGAAAAGACACATTTAATTCACAAAAAGCTGATCACCGATTTTTTACGTGTCCTTGTTAACGTACATTGCCATTTGCATGTGCAGCATGTTGGTCTTCATTCGAGAGCTGTCTCACCTTTGGATGTTCAGAGGCATCCACTTCCACCTTGAGCACCGCACCGTGCAGCCAACGCTCCGCGGAGCGTCTCTCGCGGGCGGCTGGGGCACGCAAGCGCAGTGACAACTGTAGGTGGTGCCTTCGCCGCGTCGTCTGCTAAAGCGCAGCGGCTCCGCCCAATCGCGCTTGCTCTTCGATGAAGGTAACTTAATCTCATGGAAATCGAGAAGCGCAGCGACTGCGCCTCGTTCCGCACTGCTTTTTCTCGTACTGTTTCCTTTTTCTGCATGCGATCTTAAAAGTAATAAACCTTGGCCCGTGCATGAGTGAGATCGCCAAGCCGGGCTGGCACTCCCGCAACTAAGCTACTCAGATGCTTTGTGCCGTACAGTTAGAATATTCCCGTTACTCACACGGTTGTTTTCATCAGCTGAAAGTTTGGCGACACAAAGTCGACAATAAAAAAAATATAAGTTTGCGCTGTGAATTGAAGGCTCACAGAAAACTTTCTGCTTCGTGCTAAAGTTTTGAGCCAAGAAATATATAAAGCGATACGCGGTGCTTTGGGTCACCTAGCAATAAAAAGGGAGTCAAGCTTTATTCAGCGCCTGCTTACAGAAGTAATCATTTGTCAGCGGCGCTTCTTTGGTGAACTGATTGCGTGATATGAGTTCAGCTGAAAACTCTATTAGAATGCCTCTTCATCTTCTTCATTTTTCTGCATGAATGGTACGAATAAGCATGGTTGCACATGAGTAGCAAATTAGGGCGGCGTATTGGCGAGTTAAATTCGCTAGCGCATGAAGGCAGCAGTGCTGATAACACCTGAATGTAATGTAACTTCTCTGAAATTGGCAAATTGCTCACATCCTTTTGTTTTCAGGCGAGTAACAATCCAAACTTTCGCACATTTAAAGCTGTTATGTCAGACCTTACCATGCATTTATCGCCAATTTCGCGGCGCCTATAGCTTTGAAGCTGATCAAAAACATTTGCGTGAGCAGCGGGAACATTCTGGCTACTGGGCTCAAAGGAGCTGAGTTGCTTAGTTGTAGGAGTTCAAGCGCGGCTGTGAAAGTTTACTCATGCACGGACCGAGGTTTATTGGTTGTGAGATCGCAAACACTAGCAGCAAAAGCTAGACGGAACAAGGTGCAGTGGCTTCGCTTCTTCTGAACCGTGCCGGATGCTGGATTTGCATGCACATAGCAAGAGCGAAGTTAGCTTCACCGCAAAGCAAGTACAATTCGGCAGAGCTGCCGTGCTTTAGCAGACGATGCGGCGAAGGCTCCGCCTAGAGCTGTCACTGCGCATACGCGCTAGTTACCCAAGCAACCAAGAGAGGCGCTCCGCGGAGTGCTGGCCGCACGGTGCGGTGTTCAAGGTGGAAGTGGACGACTCTGTACCTCAGCTGAAAGAACCCTCTCAACATCACAGCTTTCATTAGCTATAGTCGGGTACAACTTTAGAAGGCAGCGGCATTTTCCCCTCAAAGGCGGATGCATACGAGCCTCCACCAATAGGCGCGCACTTCAGGTGACGTCATGAGCCGGACGGCCGGTGACCCCGCCGACGGAGAACATGCCTAACATGCTTAGCGGGACTATTTCTTTAGTCGCGGAGGCAATTGGCTGCTGCGCTTCGGTCATCTGGGCGGGGCCTCTCCTGTCTTCTAAAGTTGTACCCCACTATAGGCACAGCAATGTCATTGCAGCATTTGCTGGCCTCGGGTAGTGAGCAGCAGAGTCCATGCCAATATTCAGTGAGTTCAGCAGCTGGTTAGTGTGGATTGCTTCCAGCAAGTACTGGCTGCACTTGTGAAGTGAATTCATGTTTTTAGTCTCTAAAATGAAGGTAGGTCAGTTGTTATGAAATGACTGTCTCAGCAGACAAGAGTCTCTTGCAATGGATTCAATACTGCTTGCAATTTCCATAACGTTAGGTTGGTTTTCACCTTTGTTTGAGACGTTCCGTTTAACAGTGCAGTACCATTCTGTGGAGAGTTTTGTGCAAAACTCCACGCAGCATCTTTTCACTAATGTGGTGCTGCTGTTGGGTTACGTAGACAAAGCGGGTTTTACCAGTCATTGTTGAAAGCTCGCCGACCATCTGCGGATGATGGAGGATTTTAGCAAGTTTTGAAGGCGTCCGGACGGTTGCTTGCATCTGTGTGCGAGAGCAGACAATGCAGCACTGCATGTGTCCCAACTTTGTGTGTGCACTTGTTCTAGCTTCCTACACGGTGATGTCGGTGTTCAACTTGTCGCCCAGAAACCGAAACCGAAAGTCGTTCATACAAATAAGGCGATGTGAAATAGTTTCGAGAGAATACATGAATTTGGGAGTGTGTCTCATGCTTCCTAGATCAATAAGAAATGTTTGCAACAAAGAATGCACAAGCCACAAATTTGATGGCACCACCCCTTTAAGTGGTTGTGTGTGAACTTGACGTCAATTTGGACACTTTGGTGGCTTTGTAACTCCTATCTAATAAAAATAATGCAACATGTTTTTAGAGATTAAGTTAAAGCGCGTGCTTTGCTTTAATTCTGGGGAGTTTAAAGAAAATTGAAGATGGCCTTTTTTTTTAACTGAATTTCGAAGTATTTTATTTTTAGAGACGTTTCTTACCATATGCATTTATGGTTTGCGTCTGACACCATCCTCTGCAATCATACTTAGCACAATGGTTAACCTAATGCGTGGCAAATCTCTGGAAAATTTGGGAAATTTCGAGTATTATAGACGCGGAGTGAAAAAATCTGAAATTAGAGCATTATTGAGCAATGGGTGCCGTATTTGCAACTTCTTTTGCATAAGTTATGGGCAACAGAACTGCAACGTAACATTTTATAAATGCACGTTACTCACAGTAAGCCAAGAAAAATTTACTCGCAGCTGCAATAATTTCTTTGTAGGATCTCGTCAAAATCGTATTTTCGGGAAATTCGCGAAAAGCAGTTCTGCTGAGTGAAGACTTCCGTCCAAATCTTTTTGACTTAGGCAATTTTTTTTTCGCAAAACTAACATTGGTTTCGTGGCCCTAGGGACTCATACAGCAAAATATTTTTTTTCAGCGAAATTAAAGGGGTCCACAGACATGCACCGATGTTATCTGAATACACTCTATCTGCTACAAAGTAGTAATCTTCATGTTTGCTCATGGAATCTTTATGAAATCGGAAAAATGTGGAACTAGCTGTACATTTGGTAATTTGCCCTACCTGCACGCTGTGGCACATAGGCTATACATAGGCGCCCCACTGATGCTTTTTTTAGTGTGAGCAATGGGGCCATAGTGGTCCCGAAGCATCAATTTTATGTACTTTTAAAAAATTTAAGGCGCGTTCTAATATGTTAATCTGGTACCTTCCCCATCTGACAAGTTTTTATCAGACTTTTGACTATGTAGTGAAGTGTACATCACAGGCTTGCTGTGTCAAAATTCTTCTATTATCCGCACCAGGCTCTTCTCTAACACTGTTGTCTTTCACATATGAACATTGGATGCTTGCACGTGTTCTCCATGTATGGCAGGCTGAAATATTCATATTTATTTTCGTTGGCTGCTGCTTCCTTGCGTTAGTGTCAAAGCAGTTGGGGCATTATACAAATGTGCAGGCAACCATTAATTGAATCTGAAATGCATGTGCCGTATTTACTCGAATCTAAGCTGATGTTTTTTTTATAAAAAACAATGTGCGAAAGTGGGGGGTTGGCTTAGATTCGAGTACCATGATTAAGTTTTTTTTTTCTGGCCTTGCGAATTTCGAGTGTCGGCCTACAATCGAGAGCGGCCTAGATTCGAGTAAGTACGGTACATATTCTAGTACTGTCACTATAGCTTCAGTGGTGGTTGGTCAGCTTTCAGTAGTGATTCATCGTAATGTGGATGCAGGGTGTCGGAACGAAATGTTTTTCGTTTCGGTTTTAGTTTCGTTCCACCGAAAAAAGTTTCCGTTTCTGTTCCGGAACTAAAAAAATAATGTTTTGTAACGGTTTCTTATTTTATGCAAAAATTTGAAGGTAAGTAACGATAAAAACATAGGATTTGTGGTAAACTTGCGCTCCTCTTAAGAACGTGGGACGGGTAAAAACACGTTCTTCTCCCGCATTCTTCAGAGGAGCGCAAGTAACTGGACAATGAATTGCTACAGACTAGCGCGAGCTATGTGGGGTGTCGTGGCTGTGGCTGGCCCAGAAACCCGTCAGGGAGGAGACCAAGACAAACCAGCAACCATCTTTACTCCGCCGAGTCTCGGCCACAACTGCGAGCTGCGAGCGTGCCATCGTTCGTTTTCTTCTTCTACGGACGACGCGCTTGCAGCCGCCGCTTTTATACTTGTCTATACGCTTCTATACACTTATAGGAAGGAAGAACCAGAGGTCAGCAACAGGAAAGAGCAGGCAACCACAAACGGTGGCAGCAAGGCGGCTGCCACGACGACTGCTAACCCGAAAATGGATGCGGAGCCCCGGAGCCCCCAGTTGCCACGGACAACACGGGACCTTGGTTACGTGGTGGACGAACCGTGCCGACGTGTGGTCGTGCATGCCACGTGCTGTCCGCTGTGGCCAAGGATAGCGGCTACTGCGCCCTCCTCCCCAGTTCACTCACCGGAGGGGAGGGGGCAGTATAGAAGCGGTGGCTGCGAGCGTGCTGGCCGTAGAAGAAGAGAATGATGAGCGATGGTGCGCTCGCAGCTCGCACTCAGCAGCCACTGGCAGCGGGCAGTTGCGGCCGAGGCTCGGCAGAGTAAAGGTGGTTGCTGGTGGTCTGTCTTAGTCTCGTCCCTGAAGGGCTTCTGGGCCAGCCACACAAAACCCCAAAACTAGCACCCTTCCAAGTTACTGTATTAAATTTCTCAAAAGTGAATTACGAATTTTCTGAGCAGGTTCTATGTTTTATGTCAAGGGAGTGAGCATTTTCTCAGAAGCAGCCCGTCATCGAGGGTGCAAGACCACTGTTCTGATAAAACAAACTTCAGCACCGAGAATGCCCTCTCCACACTAGTGTGACTGGCACACGAAAGTCCACTTGCATTAATATAAACAGCTCTGGCTGCCACTCTTTCATTTTCATAAAATTTGGAACATCTTTACTTTGGATTCTTGCATGAGATAAGCGCTAACACTATACCCTGACATATGTATTATTGCTCACGTTGCATGACCTCGGTTGTTCCAGGTCACCAAGTTTTCCCGGGAACTGAAAACTGATAAAAATATTTCGGTTTCACTCTGGAACGAAATAATAGATAACGTTTGTTATTTTCGTTCCGGCCAAAAATACCTTTGTTTTTTGTTTTTGGTTTTAGTTCCGTTCCGACACACAGGGTGGATGGCTATGTAATTTCAAGCTGTGATATTGGTGCAAGCCACATATACAGGGGCAATGCAAACATTCAAAGGAGCGAGTATTGATTTCAAAAGTTCCGGCTGAGCCCCTTCTAGCAGTGAAAAATTTTCACATTGCAGCATACTAGCAACACGTTATGTTGCCAAATTTTTCCATTATCTTATGAACTGTAGGCTGTGGGTCCCATGTTGTTCACTTCCCTTTCTTTTTGTTTAGTGACTTCAGTTGATCTGCAAGTTCTTCTTGTCTCAATGCATCACATTTTTCCTAATTGCACTAATTTTTTTGTTCCTACAGCATCGTTTTCTCAATTCCTCGAAAGAGCCACGACGTGCGTTCTTAGCAATTGATGGTACCATGTGCACAGAGGCCAAGGGGATCGATCAGCTGGCCAAATCAATCGTCAGTTCTCTTGCCCGTGACTTCGGACCGGAGTGAAGTCACATGCACACAGCGAGCTGGGTTCTGGCTACAGGCTGCTGAAGTGCAGCCACTGCAACACAAAAGGCCACGAAGTCCTGCGAGTGCAGCAAATTCCTTCGCCTACCTTCCAACATGAACCAAGACTGCTTTAGATCATCTTTATGTGTAAAGCAGCACACAAAACAAGACATGAAAGGAGGAATACAATTGAACAGGCCAACCACTGCACTTGCAATTAGCTTATTTTGAAGGGAAAAAAAGGAGGGGGTAATACACATATGCACAAGTGCACAACATTCAAATTTTTTTTAAGCACCGTTATGAGCAAAAGTCATTGTTGCATGTGGTGCACTTGTGGGTATGTACTATATACATATTTTTTAAAAGAATAAACTAGTGGCAAGTGCAACAGTTGTCCTGTTGAATCATATTAATCCTCTTGTGTCTTTTTTTCTGTGCGCTGCTTTACATGTTCAGATGCTCTGTCACCAATTCACCCGACTTTCAACCTTACTGAAACTTGGCAAATGCTGCCTGCCATGAAACGGCCCTTTTCAGGGCCACCCATGTGTTGTCCGGCTGGTTGCGAATGCTCCCAACTGTTACCCAGATAGCCTCCTTGAAACTTGAGAGGAGTTGTGCGGCGCATGTTGACTCTGCTGGCTGTATATTACTTTTGTATAATTAAGATTGTGCCACAGGGTCTTTCAATTGAAAGTAATACATATAGCATGACCTTGCATTAATTATCTTTCATAAATGCTAATCACTACTCGAACAAATCGAGAACGTTTCTGTATTGCAGCAAATAAATGTAGAAATTGCATATGTCATCACACCTTTATTGCCCAAAAAATTGCATTTATTGCACATTCATCAAGCAAGTGACCTATGCAGGACACTATCTCTGCAAGCTCAGATGTGCACGCGCAGGCCTTGCATTTATGGCTTTGCTATCTCGGCAGCCCTCTGTTCTATTGCTACCTGTGAATGTGCCAAGCAGATTGGTCTGAACGGCATCACAAGTAGCTAAACACATTTTAGAGCGCAATGAACTGGGCTAGTTGGTACTACTTCATTATGTCACAGTGCGAGGAAAGAAGCCAAGGCACACAGTGCTGTGTCCCAGCTTTTTCCTCGTTCTGGGAGCACTGGAACAATGAACGTTTGAGAACATTCACTTGGAGCTCCTACCATCACATTTGGCTACATGCTCCAAGCCCAGCTCGTCCAGACATGATTCAAGGCATCACAGTTGTGTTCGCATACATCATCTGTGTAGAGAACAAGTTATTTTGAATTGAAAAATGGCCATCCACCTGTTTTGTACAAGGCTACCAGGAAATCCATACTGATTTCTCAGAAAGGAAGACAAAAAATTCGTACTGTTCCTGGGCTCAAGCCTGGAACCAACACCTTTCCAGGGCTGTTTCTCTACAACTGAGATAGCCAGTAGGCTAGCAATGGGCAGTGTAAGGGCCAATTAGTTGAAAAGTCAAAGCACACAGAATGTGGCAAATGGGTCCTGTGGAAACGTGCAGCAGCTTTTAGCAGAAGATTCTGCGTTAATATCATTTATGAAAATCAAACTTGAAAGAAAAAAAATTACTTGCAGCTGGTTATAAGCTACTTATACCTACTGTGCTTTCCACAGAACTCATTTGTCATATTCAGTGTCCATGCGCTTCAAACTGAATTTGCCCTCGCACTTTGATTACTAGCATACTGGTTAGCTTAAATGGTAGAGCGACACCCCGAAAAAAAGTCGTTCTCGAGTTCAAACTGTGGACCATGTCAAATTTTTCGCCAACTAAAATGCTGTTCTTTATGAGAAATCCATATGAATTTTCTCGTAGCTTTGTGCAACAAATGGGAGTGGATGGCCATTTTTACATTCATAACCCTTTCTATGTTGTGCAAAACTCCGCTGTTATAAACGAGTCATTTTCTAGCAGCCAACAGCACATCATAGTGTTTGTAGATCTGGAGTGCTTCCCAATACGGACCACTGAGAATGGCACAGTTGCATTGTGGGGCAAAAGTATATGGACAGTTTGTGCCACTGAGCAAGCTTATGTTATGAGGCCCAGCAGCACATAGTGCTGGCATTGTTGACATAGTTCCTTGAAAGGCA
Organism: Rhipicephalus sanguineus; assembly: GCF_013339695.2. Classification (NCBI taxonomy): domain Eukaryota; kingdom Metazoa; phylum Arthropoda; class Arachnida; order Ixodida; family Ixodidae; genus Rhipicephalus; species Rhipicephalus sanguineus. The sequence continues at coordinate 51,771,209 of NC_051184.2, forward strand.
GTGGGGGTTAACATAGGCTGAAGTTGAGGCATCTCGTTGTAGTGCAGACAAAACGGGTGCGGATAGTTCGTTCATGCCTACTGAGAGAAAGTAACGGAAGACATGGCAGCAACACACAATGCCGTTTATGAGTTTGCAAGGCAGGCCAACTGCACCAAGGCGGATGAACTGCAAACAAGAGAGCCACATGGTGTTTCTAAGTGTCAGGCTGTACGTCACGAAAATTTAGCTCAAGAAAGTGAGCCCATAGTGTGCACTATAGGTGACCGCATCTGTTTGTATATAACATGGCAAATAAGCTGATTGGTACAAACTGAGTGAGAAGAGTTTAGCAAGAGTTTCATGCCACGTCTTGAATGTGCTTGAAAAAGTGCGTGAGCCAACATGTTAATAGGCTGCTATCGAACAATGTATCTAGTTTTTCTTTTCTAGTAAGACCTGTATATCCGAAAGTTGGCCTCCCAGACAAATATGTATTATGGGTGTCATACTGTCAATTTTGATCACGATGGGACCTGACTGGGTAGAATTTCTCTACTGTGATTATTTACTGTATGCAAGTTGCAGAAACGAGTCAATCACTGTTGAGAAATTTGACCCTGATTGGGCTTAATTGCGATCAGCAGTGCACCATGTGACAACGGTATCATCCGAGTTAGTTTCTAAGTATGGTCTACATCCAAGCCGTGGATGGATCAACCTGTAAACCTAAAGCGGCGGCACTTACGACTGCAGTTTCGCAAAGTCGTACTCTGTCTTGCTGCAGCTTTTAGCACACCATTCTTTCTATAACTGTTTGAGACGCTTTGTATACAACTGTCTACATCACATGTTTTTGCTAGTCGTGTTGACTAGTGGCTAAGAAAGAACAAGATACATTTAAGAGTGGATAAATTGAACCTCCTGTGTAATAGATCTGTTTTCAACTTCATTTTGCAGTGTACTGTTAAATATAGTCAATTAGCAGAAGGCACTACCATGTTTGATGTTCCGCTTTTTCCAAGTCACCTAAAAAGTATAATTTATCTTTGCTCGAAATGATCATAACCAAAAAAAGAAAAATTAGTACTGTATTTCTAGCCTGAGATTTCATTCTATTTTTGCAAAAAGCAGAACATGAATGACTTCAGGTTCAATGCAATTGCAGTTTAATCAAGATTAGTTACTATAAAGCACATACATGACAATATTTTTGTTGCAACGTCGAGTCCCTTGAGATAATGTGCAACTCTGACGAATTACAGGCAGTTCTTCATAGATCGCGTCTGAAAGGGTTTAATGTAGTCGAATGAAAGCTCGCACTTGAATCGAAAGTTCAAAGTTCAACCCGACTTGCAGCTCAGTGGTAGCAAGTTCTACTGTGCGTTTAGTTCTGATTTTTTTCTTTTTTTTTTTTTTTTTTGCACGAAGTTATACAGAACACACCCTCAATTGGTGCGCTGCTGGCAGGCACTGATTAGTTACTGCATATGCTACCTTTAGGTAGCGTAGTCAGTAACTCTAGCACTGATAAGAAGAAATCAGCGTCTTTAGGTTTGACCCTCTTCCAAAACAACACCCCTTTCGTGAAAACGAGCAAGTGTAGCGCAAGAATTTTCAAAGCTTTAGCGTGCGAGGGGTGTTGGACGTTGAACAATTCTGTCTTATCAATATCAATGCCTGATGCACTGACAGCCGCAGAGGTCATCAACAAGCAAGCTTCGCTTCATTATAGCACTAAAAGCGCCTTCAAAGCAAAGCTGTCAAAGGAAATCACGGTTACATGTATGTACAAAAAAAAAAGAGGGGGGGCGGTGGGGTGGGCAGTCATCGCCGCCCATTAGCCAAGCAAATTGGTTCGCGGCAAACTAGTACATCTGAATTTGCCCGCACAGCCTTAGCTTAATTTTTGTGTGGTACCCGCGGTCATGCACGTTCACGATCGTGTACCGATCATCGGAAATGATTTTCAGAGCTCGACTGGCTCGATACCAATAGGTCCGTTAAACGATCAAAGAGCCCGATACCTATCGAAAGCGCAGAGCATGACACTCATACAAGAACAATGTTGAATTGGAAGTTGCATCGGAACGTGTATCCTACCAAGACTCACCTGCTATTGGCGGGCGAGAGGAGTCGAGTACGAATAGCCACGGTGGAAAAAGCCCCCACACCTCAGGGTGAGGACGACATACCTAAACTCGATAGCGAGCGTAATGTTAACATTACCGCGTTAAAGAAACTAGCGGAAAAAGAACAATTTACATCGCGCAAACGCTGCAAATTGAAATAAACAACGCATTCAGTACGATGTCGATGTTGATCGAGCTCTCCTCTGTACGTAATAAACGGATTCGCGCCGTAGCCAGAAAACGACTGTGCAAATGACGCGCGCAATCATATAAAGAATAATACTAATAATAATAATATAAATAATAATAATAAAATAATAATACATATAATAATAATAATAATAATATAATAACAACAAACAACAATAATAATCTAAGCATTCATAAAGAAAGAAACAGACTCTAAATCGATTCGACTCTGTCCCTCGTGGCTTGAATGAAACTGCATTGCATTACTGAAATGAATGTAGTGCAGAAACCGCATGCACAAGTATGCATTATCACACAGGAAGACACAACCAGGTTAAGCTTTGACCATAAGGCTTTATTAAAATGCTGGTTGGTTCTCCATAGCTTTGGGAAATCAATGTAATTTAACCACCTCTACATCAGTAATACAATATGCTGAAAGAAGAAATCATAAGGTGAGGAAAGGCTATGGGCAGGTCAGCACATTCACCAATCGAACACTTGCATTCCAGTCAATATTATTACAGCAGCAGTTGTGTCAGATAGAGCAGGTGAGACATAATGAGTGGAGACTTAAATTTTATATTTAGGGGAAACTCGGTCCCAGTGCCACATCATCAACCATAGTTTTCATAATTTGTTGAGGCATGTGGTCATCATGGCAATAATAATAATAATTTCTCTCGGGTTTTACGTGCCAAAAACGGCAACCACAACGATGTAGGTCAAAGGAACGCTGTAGTCGAGGGTCCGGAAATTTTACATCTGGTGTTCTATAGACATCTGGTGTTCTTTAACGTGCCCCCGCCCATCGTACGTACACGGGCCTCTTACATTTCGCCTCCACTCGACAAATGTGAGACAGACAGCCGCGGCAGAGAGAGCGATCCAATGACTGTTGCGTCACGGCATGTTGTGGCCGCTCCAGCTTTGCAATGCTTGCAACGC